>NC_085004.1:4535890-4718390 GCF_963854185.1 Sardina pilchardus
CACAGTACGATACAGTAAACTGTAGCCTATTGTTTGTGCTGCAAATACGTTTTTGCGATTAAATGAATTTTGAAATGGATATTATGCTTTTTATAATGTCATTAATTTATCAAGCCTAGACAATTCCGCGGCACCCCTGAACATGCGTCACGGCACCCACTTTGAAAACCCCTGCTCTAGAGGATGTATCGCGTCACACCCACAAAAATTGTGAAACCGGACGGAGGTATGAAGGCTAGCTCTGGAGACAACGGTTGTACCGGACAGGCAAATTTCGTCCGGCTCCGGAGGTGTGAATAGGCCTTTAGGCAACGAGGACGCGCATCGTCCCATGCTAGTCAGAGTGAGGAGAAGTCACACACACTGAAAGTTAAAAGCTAGCAAACAACAAACCAGTGCAAGTCGCGTGAAAACGTTAATTTCCTTTTATTTTCAAGTGTGTTTTGTGTTACCCTTGGTCTACGAGGTAGACTGTTATTTTCACATATTAGAGTATAGTAACCACCGTGCATTGGAGCCACGCACCGCTGGCGAGCCTCCCACCCGAGAGAACCATCGAAGCATCATCTAGCTGCATCCATCGGATTCATCGACATTGGGATAAGAACAAGAACTCGTTCTTTGAAATTGCGGTAGGACTTTTAAAAGCCATCGTCATTTTCGTGTCAAGAGGATTGTTTGGACTTTTGAATTGCGGTAGCGTGGGACTCATCGAAACCGAAACTTAACTCATCTGCCACGTTTTCCACGTGGATTTCGCAGGGTTGCTCTACTGGTCGCTAGCAAGGTTAAACTCACTGAGTGCACATTTGATTGAATTGCATTGTTACTGAGAGAACTGTTTAACTTGACATTACTATTATGACATTTGATAGTTTTATTCACTTAACGTTTACAGCCTAGCTGTTATATTGAATGGTGAATGTTATCTTTGAAACTTGACGGTATTACTGTTTATGTCAAGGCTACACTGTTTTGATTTTGATTTTCAACCCGCTAAACCTAGTAGCTCACTGGTTTAGAATAGATAGCTAACAGCTAATGCCTGATTCTAAAAATAGGCCTATTGATTTAAAGCACTCGCTGCATTGTATCTGTATGTATCTCCAATTCTAGGGAGTTTTTCCTTGCCCCTGTTACTCATGGGCTGTCTTTGAATGTTTAACACTCTGTAAAGCGCCATGAGACATGTGTAATGTTTTGGCGCTCTATAAGTGAAATTAAATTGAAATTGATGCTATTGATTTAAAGCTATTACTGCTATTGATTTAAAGCACTTGTTGCATTGATATTATTGAGAATAGCATTCAGTACTCCTGATTATTGAACTCTTAAAGTTAAAGTATGTACTAATTGAAATAATATTTTCGATTTGACTTAAAGGAACACGCCACCCCCAGGTGAAATTGGGTCACTCCCCGCAGTCCCTAGAGTTGGATGAGTGAGCCAAAGCGTTTTGTAGCCGACCCAGCCACTGTCCTAATCTAGAAATGACCGGTTAGCCTTATTTTAGCATAGTCGCTGTATTCCAAAGTGTCCAGCTAGCATGTCGTTGCAAAAGTGAATCAAATAAATCAAGATTTTTTATAATTATATCTCGTAACCTGTACATTCACATCGAGTGCAAATACCAATGCAAATTCACACGAAGGTATTTACTAGACCAATTTAGATGTGGAACTATTTTCGGGCACAACACCGGCAAAGCACAGGGGACGGGGGGCCCCGTCCCTCCCCGAGGGGAGAGAGGGCGCGGAGGTACAATGTCCGCGGCCCCGGGAAACGGCGACGGAGCGAGCGGGTTGGGGTCAGGGTTAAGGTTAGGGTCAGGGTTAAGGTAAGGGTTAGGTAAGGTGTTCGCCTCGAGGAGCACCCCGCGCAACCGAGTGAATGGCACAGTCCATCCCTGTCCGCTAGCATAGCTAAATCCACCTCATGTTAAGCCCCCTAGGTTGTAATGTGTTTAATTTGTAGATCCAGTTACGTTCTTCTTTTTTTCTCTGTAGGTCTGTCCAGGTTGGATCATGTTGGAGTCCCGTACAACGTAGGAATTGGATGCCGTGTAATAAAAAATGTTTAACAATCGGTGTGAGTGTCTCTTTTTATTAGGGCCCGAACAAGGCCCTATTGTTTTTGCTCAGATTAAATTTCTTCTGGGCCACATTTTGCCTTTTTTCACCAACTTGGCATGCTCTAAAACTCTTGAAATTTGGCAGCTATGTGTGGAATTGGTAACGCTACTTAGCGACAGAGTTCTGGCGTAGGGCGTGGCTCAGGGACTCTAAAGCGCCACCTAGCGCGTTGTCTGTTGTGGTTGACACACACATGCATGGAAATGAACCAAATTTGGTAGGCATGTGTGTTGTATTAAACTGAACAACTTCTACATTTAAACTACATAGTGAATCTTAGAGGAATTCGAGTTATGATCATGATTATGAATTTTGCACATCTATTTTGAAACACTTCTAGACGGTTTATCGAAATCATGTCATATTAACACTAAAACGATCTTGAGGGGTTGTTCAAGAGGAATTGCGACCAGATTTTTGAATTTTCGAAGTATATTGAAATGGTGAAGGTTTGAATTATGGCGTCTTATTAAGAAACAGGAAGTTGGTGTTATAGGCAGAAAAAAGGCTAAAAATTGGATGTAATTTGGCAGCTACATGTGGAATTGCTTCTGCTAGTCAGAGACAGAGCTCTGGCCTAAGGTGTGGCTTCGGGACTCTACAGCGCCACCTAGCAGCACGTTATCTGTTGTGGTTGACACAAACATTCACGAAAATGAACCAAATTTGATGGGCTTGTGTGTAATTGCCATCGCTAGTCAGAGACAGCACTCTAGCCTAGGGTGTGGCTTAGGGACTCTAAAGCGCCACCTAGTGTGTTGTTTGTTGTGGTTGACGTGTACATTCACGAAAATGAACCAAATTTGGTGGGCTTGTGTGTTATTGCTATCGCTAGTCAGAGACAGAGCTCAGGCCTAGGGTGTGGCTTAGGGACTCTATAGCACCACGTAGCGTGTTGTCTGTTGTGATTGAAACATATATTCACAAAAATGTACCAAATTTAGTGGGCATGTGTGTTGCTCATGCACATGCCTACCAACCTGCACATGTTCTTTGTTAGATTCCGAAATGTCACAGGTCTGCACCGCAGGTGCTCGGGCCCGCCATCGCCGCTTGCAGCTATATTTTGTGTTTGATGTTGTATCGATGTTGTGTTATGCGTGTGTTAATGGTATTTCTTGTTTCTCCTACATATTTTTGATGGCATTTCCTGCACCAAATTAAATAAATGCAGTTTTTAATATTGGGGTGTAGGCCCCTTTGGGTTTTATGGTAAAGGTCGTTTGATGTGTCGTTTGTATGCTATACAGTGGCATACCATGTATGCAATAGCATACATTGGACCAAACAATCAGCAGAAAATACACTTAAACATTGGTTGGATGATCTAAACTGACTCGCCCCACAAGCTCCACATCGGTAGAGGGGCCTAAAACGACACCGGCTAACGTGCTAACCTTAGCAAAACACTTAGGAGCAAGAGTAATGAAACAGCTTCAGATGGACAAACCGACCATTTTGGCTCTGAGCCCAAACAGGACAAATATCAGACTGGGTCTGATTATAGTACCTTCACATACATTGGACTGCCTAGACTGGATTGTGAGGGATGTCAAACAAAAAGGTATCTCCATGTTGCCAGTAATCATCTACTGCAAGACCGTGAAGGCAGTTGGCAGATTGTTCTGCCATTTGAAGGGGGAACTCGGTGAAGATTCCTGGGTTGACCGAGACCCTGAGAAAAACACTGACAACCTGCTGGTGGGCATGTTCTACAGCCAGACGCTCCCTCAGAATAAGGACAGAGTGCTTTCATCTCTGAGTGGACAGGGTAGCTGCCGAGTTGTCGTGGCAACAACAGCTCTTGGGATGGGCTTAAACTTTCCCAGCGTATATCTCACATTGTGATGGATGGGATCTGTTTCGACCTCACTCTGACCGTCACTACGGTCTAAAAAGGAATGATCACCTTCGTTCTGCCTATCACCGAGACCATATGTCAAAATAGTCATGTCCATGACCTCCGGAAGCAGAACGACTTGCGTTAATAAATAGCAGAGAATGCTCCCGGGTCAGTCTCTTTCTCCTTCTCGCCTCAGAGACCTTGTGAGTATTGAAGAGACTCCGAAAGGTAAGACATCACTTTACGTAATTCGCTACCTGCGTGGTACGGGTGCATATTTTTGCCCCCGAGAATTGGAGTGGTGTGTTTCTTTTTTCAGCTGAGCTAGCTGTTGTCTAGCTTAGATTGCTGTTTGTTGAGCGCTAGTTCCGGTATTTTGTGTTGTTTATACTGTGCCTATACGCCTGTTCGCAGCCGTGGGCTTTGTGCGAGCCCACTAGGTGCGTTCGCGCACTGGTGTGGGCCGCCGTGCGGTCTTCTGTGCTTTGTTGTCGTTGCAGCCGAAGTTTTTCGTAAGTCTGCCTGTTATCTGCATACTGCATTGTGCAGCCGGATATTGTGTTAGCCTGTCAGTTTTGCTGCGGGCCACCTGGCGCTGTAATTTATTGGTTGCTTATATCATTACACGGTAAGTAATTACGTTGCTGTACTATTTTGTGTTCCTCTAGCCTGCGTGTGCAGTGAGAGGTTTAATGTTGTTGCACGGTAGGTAATTCCGTTGCTGTCATATTTTGTGTTGCTCTAGCCTGCTTGTGCAGTGAGAGGTTAATTGTTTGTTGCACGGTAAGTAATTCCGTTGCTGTACTATTTTGTGTTCCTCTAGCCTGCGTGTGCAGTGAGAGGTTTAATGTTGTTGCACGGTAGGTAATTCCGTTGCTGTCATATTTTGTGTTGCTCTAGCCTGCTTGTGCAGTGAGAGGTTAATTGTTTGTTGCACGGTAAGTAATTCCGTTGCTGTACTATTTTGTGTTCCTCTAGCCTGCTTGTGCAGTGAGGGGTTTCATATTGTTGCACGGTAGGTAATTCCGTTGCTGTCATATTTTGTGTTCCTCTAGCCTGCTTGTGCAGTGAGGGGTTTAATATTGTTGCACGGTAGGTCATTACGTTGCTGTGCTATTTTGTATTCCTCTAGCCTGCTTGTGCTGTGAGAGGTTTATTTTTGAGTGTTGCCTGGATTTATTTCTGAGGTGTTCTCTGTTTATTGTATAGCCTGTTTTTGGCTTTATACTTTCTGTTTCTGTGCTTTGCCCTGGGCCACTGTTCGCAGTGGTGGGACTAGCCTGCGCCCATTGTGTGGTCATCCGCGGGCGTGGGCCTTCATAATACTGTGTGCTTTTATTTGCCCAGGTGTGTTCATACGCTGTGGACTGCTGAAGTGCTCCTCTCTGTCGCCTCCCCGCCACGCCCTATACCCCTGTCCTCAGCTGGTGGGGCCAGTGTGCGCCTGCTAGGTGCATTCGTGTGCTGGTGCGGGCCACCTCTGTGGTTCTGTGGCACCCTAGACTGCTGTTTGCAGTCGGTTGGGCTAGTGTGCGCCTGCTAGGTGCATTCGTGCGCTGGTGCGGGCCACCTCTCTGGTTCTGTGGCACCCTAGACTGCTGTTCGCAGCTGGTGGGGCTAGTGTGCGCCTGCTAGGTGCATTCGTGCGCTGGTGCGGGCCACCTCTCTGGTTCTGTGGCACCCTAGACTGCTGTTCGCAGTCGGTTGGGCTAGTGTGCGCCTGCTAGGTGCATTCGTGCGCTGGTGCGGGCCACCTCTCTGGTTCTGTGGCACCCTAGACTGCTGTTCGCAGCTGGTGGGGCTAGTGTGCGCCTGCTAGGTGCATTCGTGCGCTGGTGCGGGCCACCTCTGTGGTTCTGGGGCACCCTAGACTGCTGTTCGCAGTCGGTTGGGCTAGTGTGCGCCTGCTAGGTGCATTCGTGCGCTGGTGCGGGCCACCGTCATACCTTGGTGGACTGGTCGAGGAGGGCTCCAGGCATCAACACCGCCTAGGCTTCTTGGGCCTGCGATGGCTTCCCACTACTGCTGGATCTGCAGCGCCTCCATGAGTGCCAGTGATGGGCACAGGGAGTGCCCCATGTGTCTTGGGGCTGCACACGTCCTGGAGGACGTCGACCACCCCTGCAGCGCCGCCTGCGACCTCTCCAGGGGTGAGAGACAACGACGGGCCGCCCTGATATGCGGCCACGTGCATGAGGGCCGACGAGAGAGGCGACGTTCCCCTGTCCAGCCACTCCCTTTCAGCGTGGCATGGCCGTAAGCACACTCACAAGTGGGACCGACAGCGTGAGTCCCCCCACAGGCCGTCCCAGAGAGCTGCACCCATTCCGGCTAAGCGTCTGGCCGAGCGTCCGGCTGAGTGTCCTGCTGAGCGTCTGGCGACGGCTGCAGCGACCGAGGGTGGTAGCGCGGAGTCGCTCCAGATCCTCTCTGCTCTCCAGGCTCTGGCACAGAAGATGGACCGGCTGGTAGATCGCCAGGCCTCTTCTCAAGACACCCTGCCCCCTGGCCAGGAGGGCACCCTCTCATCCAGGCCTGAGAGCCATGGTGAGGAGGAGGAACGGGACGATGCGGATGTGCTATCTCTGCGCTCCCCACACAGGTGACGACCTCATGGGAGATCTGCAGACAGGCTCTACAGAGCTGGGTGACAGCCCCGTGGGGGCGGAAGAGGTCCCCGTCAGCTCCCTGATGTCACTGGTGCTGAGCGCTGCGAACATCATGGGCCTTGAGGCGCCCACACCTGCTCCGGCTCCCATGGTAGGTATCTGGGAGGGCATCCCTTGTGCTACCCCACCACCCCCCGTGCCGGTGCCGCCTGACTACACGGCAATGCTGAGGTCGTCATGGGGTAAGTTGACGCAGCGCCCGCAGTTCAATGCAGGCTGCCGCCAGCTAGCAACGGCCACGTACCCCGTGGAGACTGGACTTGGGGACATGCCACCGGTCGAGCAGTCAATGGCCGCGTTGACATCTCTGGGCCTCACTGGTGTGTCACCCAATCCACGCTGCCCCCGTAAGGAGTGCGCGAAGACAGACCGCCTGGCCACTCGTACTTTTAATGCAGCAGCACGAGCGGCCCGGATGGGTAACGCTCTGGCCATTACGCTGGCGTCGCTTCGCAAGACGCTGAGTCGGGACGACCAGGACGCCAGGGCCCTGCTGGATGCAGCTCTGTCATCCCACGCCCAGCTGACACGTGATGTGGGAGACGCCATGGGTTCCGCGGTGTTGTGCCGCAGGCAAGTTTGGCTGGCACAGACCTCCCTGCCAGAGCCTATCAAGCAGGAGCTGCTGAATCTCCCAGTTGTCCCTGGGCATGTTTTCCACCCAGGATCCCAGGAGGTGCTCGACTGCGCTGAACGTGCTGCAGCGTCGAGGGAAGCTGTCCAGCATGTGTGCCGTAGGCCTGCCTCAACGGTCAGCGTTGGTCAACCGTCTGTAGGCGGTTATAGGCCGCGGCTGCCAGCCTGGCCTTCGCCGAGGGGTTATATCCCACAGGCCTCTGGTGACTGGCAATTTCATCCACCTGACCAGAGATTGGCCCCATATTCCCATTCCAGGGGTAGAGGGGGTCAACGGCGAGGCACCGGTAGGGGTGCGGGCCGCGGTGGCGGTCCCGCATAGCATTCCCGCATAGCATTCCATGGGTGCCCGTCAATTGTCCTTCCCAGTTGTCACGGACCTCCTGGGAGGGGATTGTCCCAGACCCTTGGGTCGTAGCCACGGTGGCTCGTGGCTGCCGATTGCAATTTCTACGCTGCCCCCTGTGTTCTCAGGGGTCAAGGTAACGTCCTACGAGACCCTTTTTTAATGTCAGTATTTGCCAAAGAGGTTCAAGAGTTGCTTCTGGGTTCTTTTATTCTTCCCGAGAGGGACGGCGGTCTTCGGCCCGTTCTCAACCTCAGGCCCTTGAATTGTTATCTCAAGGTGCTGCCCTTCAAGATGGCCCACATTTAATTCTTGGGCTTCAGTCAACCGCATGAAGGCCAACCTGCAACCCCGCCAACAGGCGAAGTTCCTTGGTGTCCTTCTCGACTCAGTCAGCATGGCGGCGTCTCTCCCTCCACGGAGAGCAGACCGCTTGCTCGGCATGCTGGGTCATTTCAGCTTGGTCGGTCTCGTGACCGCCCACAGGGTCCAGAAGCTGCTGGGTTTGATGTCAGCAGCTGCAGCGGTAGTTCCTCTTGGCCTGCTGAGGGCACGCCCCCTGCAGTGCTGGTTCAATGCCTTCTGTCTTCACCCGAAGGGCAACAGGCAGGTGATGCTGCATGTGTCCCGGGCTTGCATTCGAGCCCTGCACCCTTTGAGGGACCGGGAATTCTTGCTCCGAGGGGTCCCACTGGGGGGCCTTCCCCATAGGAGACCGGTCATTTCGACAGATGCGTCCCTGACAGGCTGGGGAGCTGTCTGGGAAGGACGGATGGCGAGGGGCATGTGGCAGCCCCCATGGACGTTGGAGCACATCAACGTCCTCGACCTGAAGGCCATCCATCTTGTCTTGCAGAGATTCCTGCCGGTGTTGCAACACCAACACGTTCTCGTGAGAGTACACTGCCACAGTACTGTTTATCATGTCCACCACCAAGGGGGAACAAGGTCCCAGAGGTGCCTCCAATCAACTCAATCGTTGAGCAGCTAGATGTGTCTGTTCAGGGCACGCTGAATAACGCCAGGACTCCATCCACTAGAGCTTGCTACGCACTCAGGTGGGGGATCTTTTCAGATTGGTGTGCTGGCATGGGCCTCGAGCCAGCGGCTTGCCCCGTGCCACGAGTTTTGCGTTTCTTGCAGTCGGAATTGGATCAAGGCAAGGCGGCCAGTGCCGTGACAGTCTATGCTTCGGCCATTTCGGCCTTTCACCAGGGTGTGGACAATGGTCCCCTTGGGAGGCATCCCTTGGTTTGCCAGTTCTTGAAGGGAACCCGCCGGTTGCGTCCAGGTCGCACTTTGCGGGCACCGGGCTGGGATCTGCCCACGGTTTTAACGTCACTTACTGTAGGCCCGTATGAGCCTATTTTAGACGCAGATTTGCGTTCCTTGTCGCTTAAGACTGCATTTCTTTTAGCCCTCTGTTCGGCGAAACGTGTCGGTGAGCTGTGTGCTCTCTCCGTTAGTGACGACTGCCTTAGGTGGCAGGCAGGAGGTGCTAGCGTGTCACTTTGGCCGAATCCAGCTTTCCTGCCGAAAGTTCTTAATCCGCAGTCCATTAACCAGGTTCTGGAGGTGACTCAATTCCAGCCTTCTTCCACCTCACAGGCAGAGCAAGACAAGTTGCTGACCCTGTGCCCAGTCAGGGCCTTGAGAGCCTATCTGGCCCGTACGCAGTCCTTGCGGAAGGCGCACTCTCAGCTTTTCATCTGTTACGGTGCGGCACGGCAGGGCCTTCCACTCTCCAAGCAGAGACTCTCGCATTGGCTGGTGGAGGTTATTTCCCATGCATACAGGGCGCAGGGAATACCGGTTCCTTCTGGTATGAGGGCTCACTCTACCAGGAGTATGGCTACGTCTTGGGCTGCCCTTAGGGGTGTAGCTGCAGACGATATCTGTGCAGCGGCCTCATGGTCGACGCCATGCACTTTTACCCGTTTTTACAGGGTGGATGTCACTCGCCCGCCTCCAGTCGGCGATGCCGCCCTCATGTCCGTGACCGAGCGAGGTTTTAATAATTGATTCTGGGTTCCTCGCGACCCTTTTGGTATGTGTCATCCCTTTTTAGACCGTAGTGACGGTCAGAGTGAGGTCGAAACAGATCGTAGGTTACGAATGTAACTATGGATCTGTGAGACCGAGGGATGACCGTCACTATCCTTGTCGCTCGGACCATTCTGAGGCGTTCAGGGATAGGAGACTGACCCGGGAGCATTCTCTGCTATTTATTAACGCAAGTCGTTCTGCTTCCGGAGGTCATGGACATGACTATTTTGACATATGGTCTCGGTGATAGGCAGAACGAAGGTGATCATTCCTTTTTAGACCGTAGTGACGGTCATCCCTCGGTCTCACAGATCCATAGTTACATTCGTAACCTACGTTACCCGATGATGTAGAAGCCATGGTCCAGGAGGTCGGGAGGGCTGGCAAAGGTGGGTTACAGGTACAAGTAATTGTTTATGCTGTCAAACAGCATACAAAGCTTGACCCAGCAGTTAAGACAGTACTTGAGGCTGGACTCAGTGGCTGTCTGCGGAAAGCTTTGTACTGCCATTTTGAAGAACACGCCTGTTCATCCGGGACACCTGTTCTGCACCCACTGCCATTCTGTTTGTTCTTGTGAGCCTGAAGGTTGTGGGGAACCAATCCCCAAGTATGAACACTGTCAAGGGAAGGTTTCATCACCTGAGAAACACTGAATGGTCACACCTGATGACAAACTTTTGATCAGGGACCTGTTGCAGACTTAAGCCTACCTAAAGCCTACCTTACATTGACAGACTTTGCAAAGATTTGGAAAAGATTTTTGAAAGACTACTGTCTCAGACCCTCTCACATCTAAAGACAATTCATTGAGTTTTTAGTCACAGTCTAGTCACAGGCCAGTCTCAGATTAGGATTTTGCAAAGACTGTGGGTCACTATTTACAAGACTGCTGCTAGATTCCTTCAAATTATTTCCATCGTGCAATAGGCTACACGTCATCATTAACAGGAAATCACATGATAGCCTACTCATATCAAAGTATTTTTTTCGCGTTTCTGCAGCATTGTTTGATGTGTGACATCACTAACAGATATAGAGTTGTTCTGTCTCGTAGAATAGCCGACTAATAAATTATAAGAAATGAAATAACAAATAATCATATAGGCTACAGCTGTTGCCTATTTTGCCCCTTCCTGTTTTCGTGTTCGCGAGAGGTTACTATTGGTTTTTAATGTTCACGTCACTATTTGCATGAGCCACGACTGAAAAGACTTCCGATAATATCAAACATGTTTGATATTGTCGTAACGCCAAAACTAGAGAAAGACTGCCTCCGACGGACTTAAAACCGCTAAGATTGGCACCTTACACTAAACGATTTAGATGACGGGAGCGCGCTGCGATTCTAGCACAACTCTCAAGATTTCCACCCGATTTTGGAAATTTAGTCGCCGACTGTTAAAACAGGCCAAAATCGTGCAATGTAAGCCAGCCTTTACATTGCCAGACTTTGCAAAGATTTGGAAAAGATTTTTGAAAGACTACAGTCTCAGACCCTCTCACATCTAAAGACAATTCATTGAGTTTTTAGTCACAGACTAGTCACAGGCCAGTCTCAGATTAGGATTTTGCAAAGACTGTGGTCACTATTTACAAGACTGCTGCTAGATTCCTTCAAATTATTTCCATCGTGCACTAGGCTATACGTCATCATCAACAGGAACTCACATGATAGGCTACTCATATCAAAGTAATTTTTTTCGCGTTTCTGCAGCATTGTTTGATAGTGTGACATCACTAACAGATATAGAGTTGTTCTGTCACGTAGAATAGCCGACTAATAAATTATAAGAAATGAAATAACAAATAATCATAGGCTACAGCTGTAGCCTATTTTGCCCCTTCCGTTTTCGTGTTCGTCGACCGAGGTCACTATTGGTTTTTAATGTTCACGTCACTATTTGCATGAGCCACGACTGAAAAGACTTACGATAATATCAAACATGTTTGATATTGTCGTAACGGCAAAACTAGAAAAAGACTGACTCCGACGGACTTAAAACCGCTAAGATTGGCACCTTACACTAAACGATTTAGATGACGGGAGCGCGCCGAGATTCTAGTACAACTGGCAAGATTTCCGCCCGATTTTGGAAAAGTAGTCGGCGACTGTTAAAACAGACCAAAATCGTGCAATGTAAGCCAGCCTTTACAGGAGTAGTCTACTTCAGGACCATACAAACACATCACTTAACACTGTCAACACAGCCTGCACTGGTTTTGGAGACGAACTCATCAATGCTGTTTAAGGACAGTGCACACAGATATTTGATCTGGAATTCATTATCCACAACCTCCCTGTGCTCAAACTGGAACATGCAAAAGAGATACTGAGAATTATGCATGAGGTTTTTGATGACCTTGAACAGACTCAAACTGATTTGTTTGACGACAGTGTTGGTACGAATGACTGTGTCAAGTCTGACATTGGCTTTTTAGGATTGCAGTGTGGAATTGATGAATTTAAGCCTACCCATTCACGAGTGTTATTTATTCAGACCGTATGTGTTAGCTAAAGTTGTGTGCTGCTGGCTGGCCAACGTGGGCCATTTTTAGGAAGTGTTGTGACATTAAATAAAGATTGTTATTTCCCTCAGTTTGCCTGCCTGCGACAGTGTCTTAAACCGGACCAGACCGGTTTAATTAAAGGTGGTGGTAGCAACATTCGCTGGTTACTGTGGGTGGAGTACGAGTGTCATTAGGCGCTAAAACTTTATTACAATACATACCTCTCACGTTTCAATGCGTGCACTCACTGGCTCTGGTGCGCGGCACAACTTTGATAGCAGCTATAGCCCAATGCATTCATTAGGATCCAAACAGAGATGACGTTAGAAGCGATCAAACACCTCCATGTTTTCCCTATTAAAATACAGTTGACATTTTGTCTACTCGCGCCTATACATTTCTCCTAATTTTACCAAAAGTTCCCATTTCAAAGTTTCATGTAGCCTACTACCGCGACCGTGATCCAAATCATATCGTGTCTGACACCGTTGGAAAGCCTTGTTTTTCCTACATGATGCTATGCGATCCAAATATGGGCATTTCCTTTGTATTAGCAACCAATCGCGAAATTTCAAAGACGAGTCTAAGCTGAGAATGCATTTCATTGGCTGTGGTGGGCCGTTATCGGCGTTAACGTGCTGCGTTATCGTGCAACTCTTATCGGGCGATAAAAAAAATATCGGCGTTAATCTATTCTCAAAGTTGGGCTGGGAGCTGGGTCTATACCACGCAAGCTATGATCACTTTCACCTTGATATCTTAGCGCGAACGCCAATGTTTAAGAGTGCGCCTGAAAAAAGTCTAGGTCGCACTGGTGCACCTGACGCTGCTCGGCTGCTTTCTTTCACAAGTTGTCATTGTAGACTATGCGTGCAACCAAACAGTAATACATCCTCCCAACATGGACGATAAGCTCAGACCCCTCCCGAATCGGCACCTGATCGCTCATTCCTAATAGAAGTAACCCCTCTCTCCTTGGCCCGCTTTCTCTTGCTCTCCCTCTCCCTCTCCCTCACTCTACCGTGCGCGCTCAATGGACACTCACGAGTCGCGACCCGCCCCTCGACATGCACATTTAATCCAAATAAAACATTCACTATCGTGAAAGCAATGATGCATATAGAAGACGTTAGCTAAATTAATATAAATTCCGGTTAGCATCATTGCTGCAGAAAGTTGATTAAAACTCTTACATTCAAGTCACTCTTGCATGAGTTGGATGATAATCTCAATACCAATGTTTTCCAACTCCAAAACTCGAAAGGAGAAAAAGTATTAGCCCACATTGAAACTTACAGTAAACACACGTGGGGAAACTGAACAGTCCAACTAGTAAACTATGATAAACTAGCCAACTATGCTACTTTGTTTACATTTTGAGGTTTCAAGCAGACAGCTGAATTAAAGAGGCAGAGTTGTAATATGAATATTAGGCTGCAATCTGCATAAAGTGTGCTGTCATGAATATCAGACATTTCAGTATGTAGAATAGGCTTAGGCTATATAAATAATTTTGTAAAGAAAAAAAAATCTTTTATTGTGTTTCAAGCTTTTTCTAGACTTTTTGTTTTTAAAAAATCATTATATGAAAGGACAGCAATAAAAAGGTGACCTTTTAGCGTTAAAGGCGATGCAATGAAAAATGTGAGTGCACCTAAATTTTGCGCTGGTGCACCTAAAATTAATCTAGATTAATCTAGATTAATTTCAAGATTACAGTGAGATTAATCTAGATTAACAAAATTAATCTATGCCCACCTCTAGTTTCAAGGCTGTTTTCTCAAAACGAGTTTTTCCCCACACTTCATGCAAAGTATCTCCACTTCTGCAGGCCTTTCCAGTCTTATTCTTAACTATATTTGGAAGATATTTACAGAGGGATTTGTTGATATAGCATTCTTGGCCTGATTTATATGACTTCTTCTGCCTAAAAATAGGGCGAAAATCAATTTTTTAAGCCAATTGGCAGTATTTTCTGATTTACTGGATAACAAAAGAAGATATTCATAATCCTCTCTGTAAATATTTTTTTATTTGATATATTAACACAGCAAAACAATAATTTTCAACCTGGCTTTTTCCAATGGTCAGATCCTTCGCATCAAAATATATGCAAATTAGTGCATGTTTAATTAGGTATAAGCCTAATTAGCATAATTTAAACATAACATTTAAGAAAACTCGCGATACATTGTTTTTCTCGTATTTATGTGAATATTCAACTGGTAAAGTTTCCTGAAAATATCTTTAAGTTAAAATGTTTCCCCTATTCACCAGTAGTGTCAAAGTAAGGTAGGTATTAACTTTGAAAAATGTCTCTGCCCCCCGCGAAAGTAGGCCTACATATTCTTGAGGATTACTCTGCAAGCCAAGTGTACTAAGGAGGCATAGGCGCTCTTGAGCTGAAAGACCACAGCTGTGGTGCAACTGGTTGAGGCGCCTGCTCTGCATGCCGGTGACCCGGGTTCAACTCCCACCCCGTCATTCACTCCCGATCCCACGAATGAAAGGCCAAATTTGCTCCAAAAATATATATATTAAAGATGTTTTAGTTTTGCGAATTTGTTTTATGTTTGCAATGTCTGCTGAAAAGAGCTATTTATTTTTTCTAAATTATAAGTTAACTTCTATGTGAATTTGTGGTTCAGCATTCACACACATTTTCACATTTACATAATTAGTGTCAGGCTCAGTGAGACCAAGGCCCTTTCCGAAACGTGCCCCTAAACCAGTGGTTCTCAAACTTTTTCTTTCATTCCCCACTTTGATCAAGGGGGCTTTCTCGAGCCCCACCTGTCCATCATCGCTCTATAGAAAGTATAGGTCAAGCTCAAAATTGTCACATTTATAACGTCACTTGCTAAATAGCCTATAGCCTACATCAGTAGGCCTAACAAATAACAGTTAGGCTACTAAAGATAAATATCAGTTCAAAAATAGAGAAAATAAAAATCTAAATCAATAACGTCAGTTTTTGTCATTGACAAGGTGTCAATCCTTGCTTCAAAAAAAGCTGATTTTCAAAAATACAGCAAAAGGGCCAACTATATGCTACCATTGTGTTATAAATGAAGTTCAACACTCTCACAACCTCGTTCAAAATCTTATTCAGGTCAAGCCTCGACGCGAGCGCTTCCCTGAATGAAACAGTCCGTTTGTTGCGCATCGGGCACTACCCTCTTTATCACAACGATAGCATTTCTTTACCTGCTATCGTCTGTGCGCCAACCGAGCAAAGTCCCTCACAGTTTTCCCATTTGGTGTCCTGTTCTGCCAGGTAGACTAATTGTTGAGATCGATGTTGAATAGTTCATCTGCAGTGGCATAGCCTACTCGCAGAATAGAATATCTTCGGCCGCTGTCAAGTTAACAAAGCGGACATAAGCAATAACTTTGTAGCTGTCGGTGGCCTTGTCCACTTATGCAAGGCAAAACATGAGTGTTTGCGTTTGTCAAGCAGTTGTTCTTCGATATCGCAGAACAGCAATTGTGTCGTCGGACAGATAGCCAAGATATCCTTCAATTTCACTGCGCTCGTCGAACATGAACGGTCTTTTTTGTTTCCGCTGCAATTAAAATTCCGACGTCAATAATTTTTTTCGGACTATGGTTCTAGGACAGACTAACATTTTCATCTGGTCAATGATAGGCCTACAAGAGTCTAGATTACCTTGTTTGTGTTTGTTTTGTGAGATGGAGGTGCATTCTCGTAATTATCAATAAAGGAAGGCACAGGCTACAGATTAAAAAGACATCTCCGGTTTTTCACGTCAGCTCGCGCCACACCTGGCATGTCTCTGCGCCACACTAGTGGGGCGCGCCCCACAGTTTGAGAAACGCTGCCCTAAACCCTCCCCCACACTTCCACTTTGTTTGCGCGTTCACGCAAGGGTCCGCCACATTGAGTATCATCCTAAATAAAATTTGAGTCGAGTGAAGTGCCTAGGGCAGGGGTCAGCAACCCAAAATGTTCAAAGAGCCATTTTGGAACAAAAAAACAAAAAACAAATCTGTCTGGAGCCGCAAAAAATGAAAAGCCTTATGTAAGCCTTATCTAAAGGCAACACAGGCTGTAAGTGTATATTATCTATATTAGCCTACTATCAAAATAGACAGGGAAAAATCCAGAACGATCTAATAAAGGTCACTACCAAGCTTTTCTCAATTGATTCTGTAGTACTTTTCCGCGTAGAATCCATTTCTGCTTGGGACATTTTTATATCACGCATAGTTAATGAGATAATTTGCATATTTGAATACATTAGGGAAATTCCATATCAGTTGGAACAGGTCCGACACCATGGTCCTCAGTTTTTCCTGATTTTTGGTGCAAATGTTCCTCCATGCCTCATTGGAAGAAAACCAAAATTTTAGCTGGGTATCTTGTTTAGTTTCTGAGATATGGCTCTTCAAATGTGGTTAGACGTGTCCTAAAAAAAGGCTGAAAATTCCTGTATTTAATGAGCACCACTTTTTTTTAAACCCCTCTCCTCTCTTAAGGCTACCATATTATTTTCAAAAAATTTGAACACTGGGGCAGTACCCTGTGTTGTTGTCCAAAATCACAAAGGAATTACAGTCCTTCCCACCATTGGAGACTTATCCATCGAAACAAACCCATATTTTTTTTGAAAGCAATGAAAAAAAACCTGTTTTTGTTCTCTTATGGTCATGAATGCCTAGCACTCACATTTTTAAAACTCTACATATTTATAGTCCATGAGTAAGAGAACATGTTGATAAAAAAATGAGATGGTTTTTTTTTTTTTATTTTGAGGCTATGAGCCTTCAAAGTTGGCCAAAATGGCGTTTTTTCCTAAAAATGCCACTTTTATTGCCTTTTTCCAAGGACAAGATGAAATGCAAATCCAACATTTCTTTTTTTCTGCAATAGTGTGGCACTTCGTAGACCATGTGAATGTGGTAGATCCGACCTGTCCATTCTAATATCCCCACAGCACATGTCTGAAGTTAGAAAAAATGAAAAATAGTCTTGGCTGAAGGAGGTGTTGGTTTGATTTGTATGAACCTCTTAGAAGGACAATATGGGGTGTAAACCCATTTTTTCTGTTTGAGGGATCAGAATGCCATCTTGTAAATAGGATAAAAATGTTGTATCCCATTTCTACTCTTTAGTGATCCCTTAAAATATGGCCAAGTGGATCAAGTCACACAAGGTTAAAAATGTAATATAAGACAGATGAGAAACTGAGGGAGAACACTGTGAAATGTTTAACCCTGTTACGATGGCCTTTGAACCCACTGTGTCCCTAATATCCTGTGATAACCGGAAGTTGGTTTAAAACAGGAAATAAACTTTTAAAAGGCTATATCTAGAGAACGGAAGGTCATAGCAATAAACATTCACTTCTTGCTTGATCCTCATGGGCGAATTATGTCTGATGGAGCAAATCAGATTGAGTCTACGACCTTCCGTTCAATAGTTGTTCGCAAAAAACTATTTCCCATTGAAATTAATGGGGGAAAAAAACAAAAAACCTGTAAGTGTTGAGGCCAAAATCATGGTTTGAGATGTTGTGTAAGAGTATGTTTCAGACCATTTGGAGTTGATCGGTACCCACTTTGTGTGACATAAAAAAATATTATTAATTTAACTTATGGATGACCAAAAAGTGTAGGATTTTCACTGGTCCTAGGGTTATGTTTATCTAAGTGGATCTCAGGTTAACTGTCCAGGGATACCATTAGAACAAATCACAATGCATGCTGCATCCAACGGTAACTCCAACAGCAACCAGGAGACAATATGCTTCATGCAGAAGAAATTTGTTTAATGAGAATGAACCTCAGTTAGGGACACAGTGGGTTCAAAGGCCATCATAGCAGGGATTATACATTTAACAGTGTTCTCCCTCAGTATCTCTTCTGTCTTATATTTCATTTTTAGCCTTGTGACTTGGCCATTTAAGCCCCTCAATTTAGTCGCCTTTTTCCCCCCATTTATGACAACTTTTGGACATATTTTAAGGGATCACTAAAGAGTAAAAATGGGATATAACATTTTCATCCTGGTTACAGGATGGCATTCTGATCCCTCAAAAAGATAAAATGGATTTACATCCCATATTGTCCTTCTAAGAGGTTCATACAAATCAAACCAACACCTCCTTCAGCCAAGACATTTTTTCATTTTTTCTAGCTTCAGACATGTGCTGTGGGGATATTAAAATGGACAGGGCGGATCTACCACATTCACAAGATCTACAAAGTGCCACACTATTGCAGAAAAAAAGAAATGTTGGATTTGCATTTCATCTTGTCCTTGGAAAAAGGCAATAAAAGTGGCATTTTTAGGAAAAACGCCATTTTGGCCAACTTTGAAGGCTCATAGCCTCGAAATAAGAAAAAAAAACATCTAAATTTTTTGTCAACATGTTCTCTTACTCATGGACTATATATATGCAGAGTTTTAAACATGTGAGTGCTAGGCATTCATGGTTACATGCTGCCACTCAGACATGCCACCACTACAACATGCTTCCATTTAGACATGCCTCTATTTCGACATGCTGCCAATCCGACACATTTTAGTACCCCCATTCCAACAGTTTACAAATCCTATTTTTTTTCCAAGTCAATTTAACAGACCCTATGAGCCCGACGGACGCAAAGTGCGTCAAAAACACACACCCATTCTTCTCCGTTACCAGGGGCGTTTCTAGACTTTAAGGTCAACCTGGGCTTAGCCCCTGGGATGTGAGCGGATGCGCGCGCATAGCGCGCGCCGAAATTTTTTTAAGGGGTGCGCGAAATGAAGAAGGCAATGGAGGATCTACAGTAGCCTATTATGTTATAATCCTACATTGTATTTTTTACAAGGAACACAAGATAGCCTTATAGGAAGAGCACTGAGAGAAAAATTAGGCTTATCTGACTATAGCTGTTACAACTACCCATAAGCTTACAATATCCATTGACACACTACAGTGTACTACCAGTGGATGACAAGGAGTCTGAGTATATAGCCTATTGTAGGTCTAAATCAAAACATACAATTTTCCTTTTCGAAGTTTAAGCAGAGAACTTTTAAGCCTAGCCTACACTCATCTGCTCCTCTCAGAATGTGTGTAGACCAACACATAGTCCTACCAACGATTCATATCAAGCATCTGCCATGGCTATATGACAAACAGGGGTCTGAATACAACTTCTGATAGGAAAAATAAATTATTTTGAAGTGGGGGAAATGGGGAGGTATGAAAAAATGCAGAAATTTGATGTGATTTCAAAAAAGGATTTCTCGTGATTAACTATGCAGTTTGCCATAGGGCAGTAACGAAATCATGAGATATTTCACAGAGAAGAATGGGTATGACGCAGAACTGTGACATTCATTTTTGTATGTAACTGTAACCTTCAACGCTAAGTATCTCGCGAACCGTTTATCATAGAAACTAGTGGCTAGTGCCACTGGAAAGGCCAGGTTACGTAGTTTCATATGATACGCCTATTATGTCTGTGCAAAAATATCTCGCAGCAATATGACCGAAAAGACTGGGTGCGGCCGCGGCCGCATGGTGCGTCTCTCGGAGAAGGCGGGTCGGCAGGCGGCCCGGTACCCATACCCATAGATTGAGAAACACTGGGCTAGCCCATGTAGAAACGTGTAGCTAGTGTTGTATTGTGATGCCTATCGATAGCTTGCTTAGCCTACTACTAGTGGTGCTCAACATTTAGCACCAGGCAAATGCTGGTTGATTTTGAAACTGGCTGATGAAAAAATTACCCCGGGCTCGGCTCAAATTACCCCGGGCTGAAGCCCCGGTAAAATCGGCTGGTGACGCCACTGTCCGTTACATTGCTCCGCGATTATTAGTCACAGCGAGATGACCTATATTGCATGAAAGAGCAGAACCGGGGCTTTCCAACGAGACTAGACACGTGTCTGTACGATCAAGTATGAAAATAAAAATAAAATCATGAATTTAAATCAAAGTATATCATATTTACAGTCTATTGCTCTGCGTTCACCCACGCAGCCACTGTTCTCGCTTGAATTACTCCGGGACCAGGCATCGCACAGACATAAAACGCATATCAAATGAAAGAGGAGAAACAGAGCTTTCCATTGATACCAAACACATCGATCCTTTTGTGTTATAGAAACAGACAAAGTGACAAACAAATAAGAATCATATAGCTTCGGCTACCGCTACTTTCGTTTGATTTACTCGTGAAACCGTGGTCAAAAAGATAAGGCTTGCATGTCAGATAAAAGAGGAGAGCTAGAGCTATCCACAGATACCAAATACAACCTTCTAGGCCATAAAACAGACGAAGTGACAGCAAAATAATAACTTAATTTAGCTCCACTTAGTCCGCGAATAATGAGACGAAAACTTGCCATTTTTATAGAACTGCTTTCACTTCCCCGAGTCGCGCACGCATCAGACACATACCATATCAAGAAGTCTTCACAATGAGATTTTAAATGTGAATCTTTATTATTTTACACAATTGGATATAGATATGACATTAATAGCCTATTAATGACCTCATGTCGGAATGGCAAGTTGTTTGGAAAAAAAAGTTAAATACCGCCACTGCGACCATGAAAAACAAAATGTCTGAGTGGTGGGACTTTTTTTGGTGAGACATGCCTCCACTACGACAATTGGAGTCGGAGTGCTGGTATGTCGAAATGAACGGCGGTAGCCAATTTGGCACATGTATTGCTAATGACATGCGTGCGTGCAGTGCAAAGTTTGGTCGTGTTCGGACAACAAATGATAAAGATATCGTTAAATTAAGCAAAATACACTTCTACCGCAATCCCACAATTCTACCGCACTAGCCACTCCCCTTCTCATCTCACTCTCACTCCAGCATAGAAACAAAAAAAGTCAATTTCGCTGACAAACTCACGTGTTGCCATTCATGGAATTTACGATATCTCACTTAAACAACGAACTGTTTCAAGATTGTTGATCTTGGATAAACATGCTGAGTCCGACACACACCCCCATGTTGGGTATAGCAGGCTGTAACGTAACGTTGTATAGGCTACTACATCAACAACCGCGCTTGCCTAATGCCCTAGCGGTTCGGTTGCCTGATCAGGTTGCTGATCTTGCAAAAATATGCGGACACACACGTCGGTAGCATTCTGTTAAAATTTGCATTTAAAACGGCCGTTCTTGACTCTACCTGGATATTGGCTATGGGTATAACATCATTCATTCAAACATCACTTCCGAGTTAATAGCACTGGCATGGCCATGTCGTGCGGTTAGCTTAAATTTCCCAACAACAGCAAAAACGCACAGGTATGTAATGTGTCTAATATTGCCATTAGCTGCAACTCAATCGCCTTTCCCCTTCACTTCTTCACTTTGCCAAGTCAAGAACTGCTACTAACTGCACGGGTCTGATTCTACATTATCGCCAATCTAACATGATCTAGGCTACATGCATCAACGTCATTGGGCAACACGTTTCTTTTAAAACATTGTTTGAACGGGCACTGCACTAGTAGTAATGAAAGGAGAGAAGAGGGATGTATATCCTAATACACAGGGGTGTCCAGAACATCTTAATTGGTGATTTAATATATATTGCCTTCATAATTTCTATGAAAACAAATATGACCTCAATTTCCTTCGCCCTTCAAGCGCATCCGAAATGTAGAGCTGTTTTAACCCCTGGCCCTGCCCCTTCAATGCGAGTGTTCGCCGCACCCAGGGTGACTTGAAAAGGAAGTTCACTCGCTAACCGAGTCGAAGTGAGTAGGGACTCCGTTTCGGAAAGGGCCTATGTGTCTGTTGAGAGGGGGGGGAACGTCCTCAATGCGCATAGGTTATGAACTGGTTAGACGAGTGTGGGGGAGGGGGAATGATCGCATAAGACAATTGCTCTTCATGAATCTGTTACAATGGATAGTGTTCTGTAGCCCTAAAGTGCTGCGCCGACATCGGCCGTCTGTAGGCCTATACCGTCTTTAAAGAGTCACTTCACCCCATAACTCCACCCACTTCACATTTCTGAAAGAGGCTTTCAAAATGGGCGAGACGTTCTGAAATTTGGAGAGGGAGTGCAGCACTGCTGCAACCAATCAACCATGGTGATTTCGTGTCAATCTGGGAATGAGCTGCAGACATGGCTTATCACAGGTAGGCTAATCAGGGCAGCAGGTGTTGGGGCGTTTCATTCCTAATTTGTAACGACCCGGTGACGTAGTGTTGGACGAGAAGTACAGGACTTCGTCAGCATTCCAATAGCATTTTGGACCAACATGCCATGGCATGTTTCAACCTGTAGAATGCGCAGAGAGCAATATCTCCAATACAAAATCAGACTAAATGTTACTTTTGTCGAGAAACACGATTTTTGTCAATATTAACCCTGGTAATAGTACAGTTCACCACTTATGAGTATTTTCAATCAATCAACAGCTCAAAAAAACATATTGTAGGGTGCAGTGACTCTTTGTCCGAATCCGATGGAGACTGAAAGTTGGTACAAAAATAAATGGGATGAAGTGATACAAAAGTAAATGCTTCAACACAAAGTCTATGCCACTGCTCAGGGTGAAAGGATATAGTGAAAGCCTGTAGTCTAAGGCTGGCTTTACACGACAATGGTCCCGGGTGAAACCGACAAAATATTTTATCAGATGTGCCTTTCGTTTAGACGGCGACAGCGTTTTTGGGGCTTAAAAACGCAAAAAAATGAACCCACCCTCCAGAGTGGAAATCTTTAAGACGCTCCACCGTCGTGTTCCCGTCTAAAGGGTTGACAACGCAAAAGTGGGCTCAGACCTGCTCACGCTGGCTATCCTCGCATACGCGTTGACGTCATATACAGTACATGTGCAGTACAGCCAAAAAATAACAAACATGTCGGATTATTTCCATCAGTCAGACATTCAAGTGGCCTTAGCTGCTTTGATAGCTATTGTGGTGTTTTTTCCTTTTATATTGTTTGAATAACATATAGTGATAAGATACATTAATAACCTTCAATACCATATACTTATAAACAAAGGATCAACATAGAACAACGTGTACAGGCATGTGCAGGCATGTCCAGACATGTACAGACATGTCTTAGATCAGAATGAAACAGGAGAAAGGGGACTCTCACTCAAGCAGGAGTGAGGGCAGTGTGCCAGCTGGTTGAAAGGGTAGAACAGATGCAAACTGGAAAACTGGAAAGAACCAGAAAAACCCAAACTATAACAAAAGAGCACAGACAACTATGACTCAACATAGTGACCTAATGAGGGGTGTGCTCATATTCTTTAAAATGGAGGAGGGTGAAACTTTCCACCATTATGATTGGATCCTCTTGCTCCTCCGCCTTTTCTGATTGGCTAAAACACGATCTGGTGACGTCTCAGAAGGAGGCGCTTCTGAACAGAATATAAGGGGGAGCAGAGCAGCCAGCAGATCAGATTGATCTCGTCGAGGTACCAGCTGGTAGCGCCGCCTTCACTCTATTGCTTGGTAGTGCAGTTCAGACATTGTTTGGATTGTAATATCATTGTGATACAGTGAATAAAGATCATCAGTGTTGGGAAGTCTCTGTCCACGTGGTCTCCTTCGGATGCTTGGTCCAGAGTGATAATTGGTTTCTTTACAAGAGTTAATTGGTTCCAGAGTGCTAATAGTCAAGAAGTCCAGGAGCGTGGAATTTTCCACCACACTATTCAGGAGTCCTTTCAGCAAATAAGCAGAGTAATTACTGATATATCAGAACAGAGAAGGCGAATTAATAGACCTCTGAAGTTCGCCTACAAAACAGCTACCATCTTTGCCCAAATAAGGAGATCCGGTATCTTGAGATTTTTTCAATGGGAAAATAACATGGGGATTTTCAATTATCACACCTGTTAAACTCTCGCGGGGATGATGACATTGGAAATGCAGACGTTTTTCGCTACACAGTTTTGTCCACTGCCGTCTAGTGCAGGCATCACCAAATGGCGGACCGCGGTCCGGGTCCGGACCCAGTGACGGTGCTGTCCGGACCCGTTGAAATTGTCGGCCTAATATTATCAAAGAGCATCGTCCGTAGCCAAGCCAATCAACTCGATTGTTTACCTTTCAGCAACAGAGAATAGGCCTAGCGGGAGAGAGAGGAGATGAGAGAAAATGGCTTGCTCAAAAATGATGGTGAAAACCGAACTTTTAAAGATGAATGGACGGACGGACCAATACGTTCGTGTTGCTGTAAATATGCGCTGTGAAACTGTGGCGACGTTAGCGTGCGTCACTGAGATCAAACACGGGTCGTTAGAGGAAAGGTACACGCAGAAGTCCGCAGTGAGGGCAAGTAAAACTTGAACAGCACTCCGAGAGCTAACAAACAGACAAACAAACGCAAACCCTGATGAAAACATTACTTTCCTCGGCGGAGGTAGGATAATAATTATCAAATTGAAAGCACACTATGACAGGTCTACTCGTGTGATCACGCATGCATGTACAGGCAAATTAGTGTTCGTTAAAGATTGCGTGGATTTTGATGCAACACAAGAGAGCATTTAGCGATGGGACAGCAGCTGTGAATGAGTGCTTAATGCGGCTGCAGAAACTTTACAGATCCCATTGTCAGCTTCAACAACAAGATTCAAGAACATCTGAACTATTAGCAGAGGATACTAGAACGCAGTATGCAAAGGTCTTTTTTTCTTTTCTTAAAGATCCACTTTTATTTTATTCAAAAGATTCGGAATGTTTTACATTAGGCCTAGGCTGCTTGAAATAGGCCCTAAGTTCAGGCTGCTCAAAGTTATTTTGCACTTTATATTTATTCTATTCAGAATAAATTCAGTGTCTGTTGTCTGTCTTTCTTGAAATGTAGGCCTAGTAGCCTAAAGACAACTAGCCTACAGTATTGTTTTGCATTCAAGTACCATTCAAGTTAAGACTTTTTGGTATGTTACAAGCATATTACTTTGAAAACACTTGAAATGTAACAATAAATTAAATAGGCCTAGAAATGTACATGCGTTATTGATTTTATTAACTTCAGGGTAGCCTACACTATTTTCAGTGACAATTTAAGATTCGGACCTTTGCCGGGAGGACATTTTAGTAACTGGACCTCTTTGAATTTTAATTGAATACCCCTGGTCTAGTGGATACTGTGATCTTCGGTAGGTGAAGACGGCACACTTTGATCTTTGCTACCCCAGAGCTAACTTACAATGCAACTTGCCATAGGCAGTTAGCTTCAATTAACTCCCGGATCTCCTTATATGGGCAAAGATGGCAGCTTTGGATCCTTTTTGTAGGCGAACTTCAGAGGTCTATTACTTGTGATCCAACGTCGTTTGCAACAATAGCTCGACCTCCTCGTCTGTCCAGACAAAGTTGTCTGTCTTGCCTCGCTTCTTCGCCATGTTTTGGTTTTTGACAGTGGGCTATTTTCTTTTAAGTCTATGGCTATTTTGCGCTACTACGGAGAAAAGTAGAAGGAAGTTTCAACGCATGCGCGCGCTCTTGGTGTTGTTGTATGGCAGTGCTCCACAGTATCACCTAGCCACCTGGCATGCATACTACATCACCGTGTGCATGCAGATTTCCACCCAAAGACGCTCGTCTAAACGCGAAATAAAAAGTGGGAACGCAACGCCACTTTTGCGGATTGTGTTCAGATCGTTGTCGTGTAAAGCTAGCCTAAGGCAGCGATTCCCAATATTTTATTATAACGCACCAACTTCAACATCTTCATCTAGGCCTTAAGCTAAAAAGGCAACACGGGTAAAAAGGCCCTCGTTTAAAACACGACCACACAACAGCATATGCTCATTCCCACGCAACATTTCAAATTTATCATTCTGAACGTGAGCTAGATTGAGCGCTATGAAACGTCAAGTCATGCCCTATGTGGGACATTTAAAACACTTAACCTGAAAAAGCTTAACGTGGCTTAAGGGCGGAAAACAACGATCAATCAGCACCAAATTTCTCATGACCATATATTGTCATGGACACTTAAACCTGTCAAAAAAACTAAACCGTAATCCAACGATTATAGAAGATACTCTCACATTAAGGCTACGTTGTCTTCTTCATTGGCACCTATGGCGAGAAAAAGGCTTTGGTTTAATGTATCTAAACAACGATCAACGTCCACCAAATTTCTCTCTCATATTGCTCATCATAATCACTTTAAACTATAAATATATCGAACCCAAACTCAAATTATTATGGATGTTATATATGTCATTAAGCGTTTCTGCCCCATTAACGCCTATTGAAAGGAAAAAGCTTAACGTGGTTTAATGCACCTAAACAACGATCAGTGATCACCAAAATTCTCTCTCATATTACTTCTCATGAGCACATAAAACTCTCAAAAAATTGGGCCCAAACCCCAATAATTATGGACATTATCTGACATAGGCCTACAATTGCTGCCTACAAAAAGGCTTAACGTGGAATAAGGTTGGAAAACAACGACCGATGATCACCAAATTTATCTCTTATATTACTTCTCATAAGCACATAAAACTCTCAAAATATCGAATCCAAATTCCAATCATTATGGACGCGATCTTAATTTTCACGTTAAGCTTTTTCATGTGAAGAGTTTTAGAATGTTCCGGCAATGCTGTAGCCTACGATTTCACAGCGCAGCAGATCGCGGGGTTAAATGTAACATGCACTTTTTATAGGCTAGATGTAACACGCACAAGCCTTCTTAAACTGCATGCTTTAACCTGTAACTTCTAGGCTAATTAACTCACCAAATAATTATGTCTGCTTCAGTCAGTGAGGGACATGTAAGTGATGCATTAGACAACAGTACAATGTCACGTTTTACCACCAATGCTTACATTCAAATATGACAGAGGAGACAACTGGAGCTGCAACGACAGGGGCCTTTCCGAAACGTGCCCCTAAACCCTAGTCCTACACACTTCCACTTCGTTTGCGCATTCACGCGAGGGTCCGCCACATTAAGTATCATCCGAAACTAATTTTGAGTCGAGTGAGGTGCCTAGGGAGAGGGGCTACCACACCTCCAGGAGCAAGTCAGCATGGATGCCAAAGATCGTATAGTAAGGAAGATGAATCATAAAGGGGGTTTTCAATGGAATGAAATGGTGCCCACTTCCGCCTCCTATCTGGGCGTGATCAGTGACGAGTAATCGGTTTAGACCAGTGTAGAAGCAGCAGAAGCAGTGTGCTGTTGATAACAGGTGGCCTGCGCAATTGGCCCTTTTCACGGTGATGTCAGACGAAGCGTTGCGGGGTGTCCTCCGGCATGTCCAGCCGCCCAATACTACAGAAGAAGAAGAAGAAGTATTCATGGGTTTCATCCAGGGGGTCAGGATTTGGAGGGTTAGCTTCAGCCAGTTAGCATGTAATTTGGCCGCCGACATCTTTGAAAAAATGGCGTTCCATGGTTGTACCATATCCGGCACCAGCGCATGCACGAGACAGCTCATGCACGAGTTTGGTGTTGAGCACGAGCGTCCTCGCGCGTCCATGTTGATAACGCATTCTAGAAGACATAAATAAAATGACTGACGACTAGGATTAAGTTACCGATACTTGATGCCTGTGGATTATCATTATACCAGGCTTTGTGAATAAAAGAAAAAAGCAAATGTCGTTCTAATAGGTTACTATTATTTGCATTAGACTATGTATGAGTTGGCAAGGTATGATAAGACATTCTAGGAAATGCAAAGAAATTCTCTAACTAAACCCAATTATTAACCTACTCGCTGTCGTGTAGGCTAGGCTATGACAACTATTTTAAAACGCTCAGCTACACTCTCAGAAATAAAGGTACAGGAAAGTAAAAAAAAAGGTACAAATGCTCGTCGCTGGGGCAGTACCCCCAAGGGGAACAACCTTGTACCATATTAATGGGTACAAAGAAGTACCCCTACAGTCTGTGCCTTTTTGGTACATATAGGTCCCTTCAAGGGTACAAATGGCTCGTCGCTGGGGTGGTACCCCCAGGGTACAGCAATTGTACCCTTACCATAGGTACAGAGTTGTACCCTTGTACACTGTACCTTTTGAGAGACAATTTTGTACCTTTGCAATATATTTGTACCTTAATCCACTGGTACAAAGGGGTACCCCATTAGATGGTACCAACTTGTTCTCGTTAGGGGTACCACCACAGCGACGATGCTATTGTACCTATAAAGTGGCAAAAATGTCCTAGTTAAATAGAGAGGAATGAGGAAAAGAAAGACCACAATCTTCATTTTCAATCAACTTTATTGAATGCAGTTTTTCAATCACTTTCAGGCACTTTTAAATCCCTATGATCCCTGGGAGGAGGAAAAATAATGTATAATGCTTAAACTCTTATGATCTGTTTATAAAGTAGAAAGAGGCAACATTAAAATATTAGTCAATAAGAATAGAATGATGACATTATCGCTTCCTCTACCTTCATGGCCTCACACACCCTGACCCGGTCTACCATAAGTGAGCAGAGGCTTTGTCCCTCAAACGCAGACTTCCAGTCTTCTTGGGTCACCTGGACAACTGGATACGGTGTGTTGGGTTCATCCTGAAGAATACAACAAAACAGACAGGGATGCACGTTTTGATTGGTCAAAAAAGAGAGAGAGTTGATGGACCCCCCGCCCCCAAACAAACAAACAAATAATCATACCTATAGAGCTCCCCAGTCCCGCCCCTCCTCCGAGAGAGGTGCTTGTCCGGAAGTAAAATTCTCATTCATTTCTCCCATTGACTTCTGGAAAAATTCGGATATAAAGAGTTTTAGACCATGCCTTAGGCTAACCAGCTACGATGTGACTCATAAGCATATAACTTATAATTTCGAGTGAAAAAATGAACAGAAAATTTAAAAAAAGCGAAAGGTACAAGACTGTGTACATATCTTAAATTCCGAGATAGAGAACTCAAATCCCAGGATGCTTTGCAAACGTACACACATTTCCAACATTTGCAGCCTAAAGATAGTTTAACATGGTTCCATATTAATCTGAGAAAAGAAGATGATTACTTCCTACCGTTTCCATTGAGTAAATTCAACCTTCAAGATGAGAAAACCGTTATTTTTCGGAAGACCACACATCGGTCCTGATCAGCCCTGCAGCCATTTTAAGTTTTGAAGTTCCAGCGAGACGAAGCTGGACGATAGGCGCGGGAAAAGCTGAGTACAGTTTGTTTGGCATTGCCATGGCAACGGCGATCTCTACCAATCAAAGGCTCTGCTTTCACCAGTTTTACACGTTAGGGTGTCGGGTAGTGTAGTACTCTCTCGTTAAATCGTGAATAAAGCATTGTTTTCTCAAAACAAGGTTGATGCCCCCATTAACTTTTGACATCTATATGAGCAGGTATAATCGCTTAGTCACATCGTAGCTGGTTTTAAGTCTACCATGGACGGTTACGATGTTATGGCTTATTCTCCAATTGTCAATGGAGAAATTGTATTGGATTTTTACTTCCGGACAAGGCTGTGGGCGGGACTGGGGAGCTCTATGGCCTACCTACATTACCACTCGGTGACTTATGACATTAAAAAAAAAAAAAGATAAATCAATCAATCAATCAATAAATAACTAAATAAATCAACTACTACCTAGGGTAGACTGCGACCAGTAGCACCAGTCAGCAGCCAGAGAGCTAGCCAGAGAGCTAGGCAGAAGCTAGAGATGCATACCTCTCCCATTATGATGTGATGATTCACCCTCTCTTTAAAAATGATTGGCAGGAGGATGAGTGCCGCTCTGAAGTCCATTCCTAGAAGAGAAGAGAGAGATACTTTATTCATGTTAGGCATCCAGTAGCTTACACATACACACACACACACACACACACACACACACACACACACACACACACACACACACACACACACACACACACACACACACACACACACACACACACACACACAATCAAAATCTGATTATCATCTCAGAATGCACTGAATTGTCTACAGATTTTTCCACGCACGCGCTTATCAAAGTGTAATAATAACATACCATTAGTCTTCAACAAAACCACTCTTTGGATGAATAAAGCTAGTTTCATGCTTCGTGTTAGGTATCAGTGGTGACAATGGTAGCGTCCATACATCAATCAACTGATTCAGTTTATAAATGCAATATGACCACTCACGTGCAGCAAGTCACGGAATGAAAGCATAAATTCCTGTCCTATACTATTGAATTAAGTGACCAGTGCAGCAGACCTGAGATTGACTGGATATTAACACATCCCACCCCATCGGTGGAGGGCTGGAGGAAGCTTTGAGAAACACATTTGTGCTTTCATTCAGTGGCCTGCTGCAGGTGAGTGGTCAGATTGGTGCTATGAACTGTGGAATAGTAAGTTGACGTACAGACGCTTCCATGGTCACTTCTGAAACTTAACACACACACACACACACACACACACACCTATTAGGATGAAGCGTGGGACTGCAACAAAGCTAGTTGGACAAAAACTAGATGTACCGCAAAGCGATACACAATATGACCGCCGCTCAGTCCTGCACATTCTCTCCGCAAATATCAATCACGCTTGTGTTTCCATCGCCTACTCCATCCCTACTGCAACTTTTATGTATGTAAATGAGTGTGTGCATGTGTGCGCTTGCTTTTGTGTATGAGTGCTTCTCTGTCTAGTGTGAGTGTGTGTCTGCTTGTGTGTGTGTTTAATGTGTCTCTGAGTATATGTTCACTGTGTTCTCTGCCGTCACTGTCACTCCAATATCAGATAACACACACACACACACACACACACTCACATGCGCGCGTGTGCACACACACACACACACACACACACACACACACAAACACACATACACAGGCACACACTCACACACTCGCGCACACACACACACACACACACACACACACACACACACACACACAAACACACACACACAGGCACACCCAGAGAGAGAGAGAGAGAAAGAGAGAACACACACAGAATACACACAGATAACACAGACACAGAGAGAGAGAGAGAGAGAGAGAGAGAGAGAGAGAGAGAGAAAGAAAGAGAACACACACAGAACATGCACATACACACATATACACACATGCAAACACACAGATGGGCACACAGAAACGCACCCACACACTATAGTACATCACACACACACTCACTTCTCAGCTCCGGTGGTCTCACAAAATGTACTCAAAGATGTGTGTGTGCATGTGTGTGTGTGTGTGTGTGTGTGTGTGTGTGTAAGGGTGTATGTGTGCATGCGTGTGGGCGTGTTTGTGCATGTGTTTGTATAATGTTTTATGTACATGTGTGTATGTAGTGGTGCGTGTGTGTGTAGGTATGCGTGTGTGTGTGTGTATTTATGTGTGTGTGTGTGTGTGTGTGTTCCTGCATGTTTGTTGCACCCAGAGCAACCATTCTCTTTTAAAACATATTTGGAAACTAGTTGATTAAAGGTTTCTAATGGTGTCACTTATATGTTTCTAGGACAAAAACTAGCAGAGATTGAGATGTTTGGAACAGTTTTTGAAATCCCCAGGGGGGGATTTAGACTCCAGATAATACCACCATCTACTGGCCGATGGGTATACAGTCCTGAATGTACACATAAATCCATTTATTTTATAGCCCCCCATGGATGAAATTCCACAAAACTTGGCATACTCCCAGAGGGTGTCAGGTTAATCATACACATGAAATTTGGTGCAGTTCATAACATCTCATCTGAAGATAGGGGCAATTAAAGCAATATTACATTGCATTTTCAATTTTTACGATGGGGGGGCAAATCACAAATGACTGGTTATAAGCTAAGTTGATGCAAGCTCTAGAGAACAACATACCATAAACATTTTGTCATCCTCGGTGCCACGGTTCAGGTAGTTATGTAGGAAAAACTGTCATTTTTGGGCTTCGGGCGGGGGCAGCGCGGGGGTGGAGTGACCCCCGGGGACGAAACGAAAATTTTCCATAGAACTCTACCGGGGCTACATGCCCACCAAGTTTCATGCGCTCCGGTGTTACGGTGCCCCGGGAATCGTTGACGAAAAATGACGGGAAAAAAGAATAAAAAAAAAAAACAAAACTTTGACAACAACTATATGACCGCTTCGCTAGCTACGCTAGCGGCGGTCATAATAACTATCAGGAGGGCAGCAGGGTAGCAGCTCCTCACACCACCTGCAAACAGAGGGAATAGAAGAAGGTGAACATTAATACATTGCAAAACTCACAGAACATGAAAAGACCATCACTGATGCACTACTGCACTCACATGCATCTTAAATAAACATGCCTAGGTGTAAGTCATCAAACATGGCACAAATAAAGGCTATAAAATGAAGAACATGAAGCCTAACACTTCCATAAACAAACTAAAAATCCCTTTACTTTGCATGATATTTCTGCTAATTGAAATTCCCCAAATGCCCCCATTCACATCCACTATAAGACAGATCCATCAATTAGCATACAACACTACTGTTCCTAAATCAGGGGGTGAAATAACTTAATATTAACCTACTTCATTCGTTTTACTGGTCCTTTTTCCAGTTATAGCAACACTACATATTATGCATCAACACTAACGATACATGTATTATGACTAAGTAACGACCCATGCCCCATGGAAGGTCGAAAGGTAAGGTTAACTTTCGTTGTGTGTCTGTTAACGTTAACAACAACTTTCGTTGTGTCTGCTAGCTGCTAACTTTAGCCTGCATTGTAACAGCCACTTTAGGTAGCTAGCGGGCTAAGCTATTGCGCCTGATGTGTGAAAACTCACACTCTACATTCAAACGACATCTCAGACTGAATTATTGCTAGATATGGTATTAACTCCAAAAATTCTACATAAAGGTGAAATTAGTAACTGGAGAAGTTAACATTAACAGCTAACATCGCTAACGTTAGCGAAGTTAGCTCGCTAGCACTATTTGATAGCTATTATTTGCTAACTAATTATGATTTCTATGATGGCTAACGGCTGTGGTTAATATTTCATCGTGAAAACGGTACTCTAATAAATTCCCGTTTTCAATTGGCATACAAAAGTACTGTAATTCTTACCTTGAATACGATGATGGCAGAGTAGGCCTACAGCACACAGCTTGCAGTCAGATTCATGATAGAAAAGTGACGGTTGATGTGTCTGAGGTCATTCGAAGCCCTCGATTTGGCATATCCCAGAGGATTGTGTACCCTTGCAAGTTGCAAAAAGGCACTTAATAGCACCCCAGCATATGTACCCTGTCACGAAAGGTACTTCTCAGTACCGCACAGGAAGTGTACCCTTTCATCAGAATAAAGTAAACTGCTCACAAAAAGTAAGGAAACTTGACTTTGGCCCATTATATCTCCCTTTTAGTAATACCAACCAGTAAAGTGTTTCCTATCATTTTTATCGTTGATTTGTCACCTTTACAATGAGGTATAGCTTGTAAGCATAGGGCAATCATGGAATGAGCAACACAAGCAAACGTGTAAGTAGTGCCAACGAAAAATGTGCCAAAATGGCCTGTTATGCTGTTGGAATTCACCTTTGTTACTTCAAGCATTGACGATTGCACTCTCCTACAGAAATGAGGAAAACAAAACATGTTAGGCATACATTTGTTCATTTTATACTCAGTGTCAGGGTCCTCAGTAGCGTGTAGAGGATCCATATGCAGCCACAACAGCTTGGCACCTTCTTCTCATGCTGGTCACCAACCTGGCTACATTCTGCTGTGGGATGGCATTCCTTTCCTCGATAAGGATCTGTTGTAAGTCAGCCAACCTGGTTTTGTTGGTGACTCTGGCACGTACAGCATGCCCAAGCTGATCCCACAAGTGTTCACGGCAGGCCATTAGATCCTCTCCACTCCCAAATTCTGGAGGTACTCTCTGATGATCCCAGCTCTATGGGGGCGAGCGTTGTCATCCTGGAGGATGGCAATTGGTCCCATATTCTGGAGATATGGAATTGCCACTGGCTCCAGAATCTCATCCCAGTATCTAACTGCATGATGATTGCCTTCAATGATAACAAGGTCTGTCTTTCGAGTTAGGGAGATGTCACCCCACAGCAGAATGTAGCCAGGTTGGTGACCTGCATGAGAAGAAGGTGCCAAGCTGTTGTGGCTGCATATGGATCCTCTACACGCTACTGAGGACCCTGACACTGAGTGTAAAATGAACAAATGTATGCCTAACATGTTTTGTTTTCCTCATTTCTGTGGGAGAGTGCAATCGTCAATGCTTGAAGTAACAAAGGTGAATTCCAACAGCATAACAGGCCATTTTGGCACATTTTTCGTTGGCACTACTTACACGTTTGCTTGTGTTGCTCATTCCATGATTGCCCTATGCTTACAAGCTATACCTCATTGTAAAGGTGACAAATCAACGATAAAAATGATATGAAACACTTCACTGGTTGGTATTACTAAAGGGGAGATATAATGGGCCAAAGTCAAGTTTCCTTACTTTTTGTGAGCGGTTTACATATTTTGTACCCTACAGGATGTGTACCCAAAAGGTACTTCTTAGTAGGCTACCCCTTGGGAACACAATAGGACCTTTATTTCTGAATGTTGTACCTTATGGCCTGGTCAGATTACACGATTTCAGCCCGATTTTGGCCCGATTTTGTCGTGACCGACAAGTTTACAGCGTCGTAACCGATTTCAAATGGTCGGGCACGACATCGAACGCAGAGTGAATCGTATAATGTGACATGCTTCACGACTTGCGATTTGTCGCTCACGACGTTCTAAAACAGCCCGACAAAAAGTCTGGCTTGTCAGAAATTTGACGGGAGTCGGATGACGTTTCCATTGTTGACATCATAGCCTACTGTATGAAAAACTCCTGGGAATTCCACAGCAGGCACTCGTGCATTAAAGTTCAATTGGATGACAGCTGATAGCCAGGACAAGACCACCATGACCGCAGCAAAAAATGCCAAGGAGATGGGAAGATGGACACATGAAGCAGAGACAAGATTTGTGGAAATGTGGCAGCAGTATCCTGTGTTGTACGACGTGACATCTAAAGATTACCATGACAGGGTAAAGAAAGAGAAATGTTGGCAAGAGATCGCGGTTCATCTGGAGCTGCCTGGTGAGTAGCCTACAGTAACCTCTGTATTGTTAGCATCTCGTCTAGCATCATACACTTTAAATCTTAGGGTAATTATTTTTGATATTATACTTTAGATTTAAGTTTCAAGATGTTGCAGCCAAGTAGGCTACCACTGCGTAGCAAGCAGTATCACTTGAAAATCGAAGTTTCGAAGAGGTTTTACGAAACGTTACATTGTTGGAAGTAGCCTAGCCTACTACTGTTGCAAACGTTTTATGAGTGTAGTCAAAGATCGTATAGTTACTTTATAAACCGTCTCTGGTGTAGTGTTAGCCCTGTTTTACATACCATAGTTTCATTTTTCATTACTACTGCTGTCAATATGGTATGCCATTAAATAACTGTGTTAGGATTATGTCTTATTTATTTATTTTACTTTACAGTCGCAGAGCTACAACTCAAGGCAGCGTCTCTACGGACCCAATATGGAAAACTTCTTCGACCCAAAGCAAGTGGCTCTGGCTATAAGGATGCTACCCCACGGCAACAATGGATTAAGCGGACGCTGGGGTTTTTGCGGCCTTATATGAGCCACAGAACATCTCAAACAACACTGAATGTAAGTAGCCTACCATGCGTTTCTGGTTAGAGCTGTTTTTTCTTTGTTAATCAACAGAGTAAACTATAATCATTCTTTCTTATTTCTTGAATTTCCCCTTGGGGATCAATAAAGTATCTATCTACTGTATGGTTACATGCTGCCACTCAGACATGCCACCACTACGACATGCTTCCATTTAGACATGCCTCTATTTCGACATGCTGCTATTTCGACATGCTGCCAATCCGACACATTTTAGTACCCCCATTCCGACAGTTTACAAATCCTATTTTTTTCCAAGTCAATTTAACGGACCCTATGAGCCCGACGGACGCAAAGTGCATCAGAAAACACACCCATTCTTCTCTGTTGCATTGCTCCGCGATTATTAGTCACAGCGAGATGAGACCTATATTGCATCAAAGGGCAGAACCGGGGCTTTCCAACGAGACTAGACACGTGTCTGTACGATCAAGTATGACAATAAAATATAATCATGAATTTAATTCAAAGTATATCATATTTACAGTTGCTCTGCGTTCACCCATGCAGCCACTGCTCTCGCTTGAATTACTCCGGGACCAGGCATCGTACAGACATGACACGCATATCAAATGAAAGAGGAGAAACAGAGCTTTCCATCGATACCAAACACATCGATCCTTTTGTGTTATAAAAACAGACGAAGTGACAAACAAATAAGAATGTCATATAGCTTCGGCTACCGCTATACTTTCGTTTGATTTACTCGTGAAAAAATATATGGCTTGCATGTCAGATAAAAGAGGAGAGCTAGAGCTATCCACAGATACCAAATACAACCTTCTAGGCCATAAAACAGACGAAGTGACAGCAAAATAATAACTTAATTTAGCTCCACTTAGTCCGCGAATAATGATAACTTGCCATACACAACTGCTTTCACTTCCCCGAGTCGCACACGCAACAGACACATAACCATATATCAAGAAGTCTTCACAATGACATTTTAAATGTGAATCTGTATTATTTTACACAATTGGATATAGTTATGACATTAATAGCCTATTAATGACCTCATGTCGGAATGGCACGTTGTTTGAAAAAAAAGTTAAATACCGCCACTGCGACCATGAAAAAAAAAAAATGTCGGAGTGATGGGACCTTTTCCCATAAAGAGACATGCCTCCACTACGACAATTGGACGTCAATGTCGGAGTGCTGGTATGTCGGAATGAACGGCGGATACCCTACTGTATCTATCTATCTATCTATCTATCTATTTATCTATCTATCTCATTCTCCAGACAGGGCAGGATGTTTGAATATGATTTTATATAGATTTTAACAGGTTTGCCTGTTGTTACTGCGTTCAAAGATTTATTCACATTTCATTTGACCCTTTGAAGAGCTAGGCCTACTCTCAAGCAGGTGGTGAGCTACTGGTAGCCTGTTTAAATGAACATATAAGATCAGTGTTTTATACTATAGCCTACTGGCTAGGTCTAATAAAGAAATCTTACATCATGTAGCTTAGATGAACTTGCTTGCTTGTTTCATGACATGATAACTGGCTATTGAAATTGTAATACAGTACAGAAATGATGTGAAATTGCTGTGAACTCTGGCCTAAAACTACATTGTAAAGAACTTGGCGACTTAATGTTGATATAAACTTTCAGTTTTCCCCCATTTGTGATTCTCTTCCCTGCCTCATAGTTTCAATGTTTTTTTTATTGTAGTTGGATGATGACCAAATGCCAGAGGCCACGGAGGAGGACAATGAGGACCAAGAAGGTGAGGATGAGGTACCCAGCGAGCCCAGTGAACCTTCCACCAACCCAACACTTCCACTTGTGGTCCAGGAGCAAAGTTCAAGAGGAACGGCACGCAATAAAGCAAGGGCTACAAAAGGCAAGGCATGTGACTTGGAGGCAGAGAAGGTGGAAATTTTAAGAGCAGTGTCTCAAACCATGCTTGGGACCAGACAGGATGTGGACGAGGCATTCGGTCGGCAAGTGGCCTGTGAATTGAAGCAAGTGCAGGACCAATTTTCTAGGATGCAACTACGAAGAAATTAGGGATGCAACGGTACAGTTTTGCCACGGTTCGGTTTGTATCACGGTTTTTGGGCCACGGTAACGGTTCGGTTTCAATATATCAATATTATCTTGGCTCTAGCATACAGGAGGTTATATTTGCCTTTTCTATTTCAAATCAACAATGTGCTTCTACTTACACTTGCAGAGAAAATATTAAATGCATAGCCAGACACAGATGAAGCAGAATCACAAAAATGTATTATAAGAAAAGAACACCATCATTGCCTTCTGTCATAAACAGGCAATATTATCCATAGTGAAGTGCAGCATAAAGTAATGTGTAATTATTTATTTATTATACCACTGCTTGGTCAAATTTCCTATTGTGGTGCGCTATTTGAAACGTGCATTATTTTTCTATATACCGCACGGCTATGATGTAGTTCCCTTCTTTTGGGCTTATTACACTTGAATATTAATTCGCCAATGTGAATGTAACGGTAAAAACAGCAATGTTGCATCTAAGACAGCGGCAATATAAATGAAAATGATAGTAGCAGTGGTATAAGCGGGATAATCAACTCCGCGCCCTGTGCGTTTCTAGGAAAATAATGCACTTATCGAAGTGTCCGCCTGCGGCGTCGGGTCCTTATTACCACTTCGAACGTGCATTATTTTCCTATAAACGCACGGCGCGTCGTTGATTATCCCTTACCTGTTGTCTTACAGAACATTTAGCCCTTTTATAATATTAAGTAGGTTGCATAAAATGTAAACTTTAAAAGTCACTTTCAACTTCTCTCTTACACACTTCGTACAGTTCAGGAATCTTACTGCTGAAATGCGTGCCGGAGGGGATATTGAAGCGATGATCGAGAACATTTATCATGTAGCGAAATCCCATACCCAAAACCACCGTATAGGCAGGGCATCATGTCTTTTCCTATGAACACGCCAATCGCATTCGTTATGTCTTTGTGTTTTTGGGAATTATAGGAATATTGTTGCCGAAAGGCTGCAGCAATGGATGGTTGGGTTTTCGGTGGCAAACTAGCTCTCCGTGCTGCTCCACTTAAGGTTACAGCCGGGTGATGATGGCGCAAATGGGCCGACATGTTGGATGTGTTACCTTTATTAGGTGATCGTTGTGAAGCAGTGCTTGCACACTGTGCTTTGTTTACTGACGGTCTTTTTGACTTGTTCGTAGGCTACTTCGAATGTCGCCATGATCGTGCAGCCGCCGGTAAAGTTTGTTTCTTCTCACATGACTCCTTCATTTGCATTTCAACGTGCTTATTGGGTCTTGGGAAATTCAGTAAAATTCTGATTGGTTGTTGCAAGGTTGACGAGAGGCAAGCTGAACGGTCAGAGAAAACTCATCCCCCGGGTCCTAAGCACTCCTTGCTATCGCTCCCAGGCTACGCGCGTGCAATAACCTTGTATTAAATAAAAAGTTTAATGTCGCGTATACCGAAATATTGCGGTTTAGGTGAGTCTATTGAACCGAACAGGCCAAACCGAACGGTACAATAAATTATTGAAAACCGTTGCATCCCTAGAAGAAATATCATGCAGATGATATATGATGTTCAGGAGAGTGAGCACAGAGCAGCACGCTATCCTCAGGCATCTTGGCAAGGAAACCCTACAGCACAACACCACAACTCAAACATGCCACAACGACAGTACACAGAATTATAAGGAAAAATTTACTTTATGTAAATAACATGCATTACCTGTTGTTTTTTTTTTTTGTTGTTGTTAGAAATTGCTGATACTTGTTCTGTACATGTTCAATTCTTGAGTGTTATTTACAAATGATTACACAAACATTTGAATACAGTTAATGTTTTTTACAGTATACAGTATTTTGTGTTATTTACAAATGATTAGACAAGTATACAGTATTTTTAAGTGTTATTTACAAATAATTAGACAAACGTAAATACATATATTCTATCAGATCATATCTTCTTGCCAATCCACAGATCCAGCAGGTGACTGGAAATACGCCTTAAGCTGGTCACGCTGTTCTTTTGCAGTGGTTGTGGCATTTCGTGCCCTGCTCAATGCCACAGAGTTTAATGCCCCACCTCTTCGCCATGTTCCAGAGACGAGTCTGTGGCTCTCATCCTCAGTATCAACAAAGGCTGGGGGGACATAGGCCTCTGAGCCTTTCTCTCGCAGGAAATTGTGGATGGAAAGTGCAGCAAGTGTAATGGCTGTCACTTTGTCAGGATCAAGTGCAATGTTTGTCAGAAAGACACGCAATCTGTTGGCTAAAATTCCAAACGCGTTCTCCACTGTGCGCCTTGCTCTTGATAGACGATAATTGAAAATTCGCTGGTCATGATCGAGATTTCGGTGGGGGAATGGCTTGATTAGATCGGTGCGGAGGGGGAATGCTTCATCGCCAACAAACATATAGGGCATGATCACGTTGGAGTTTGGAAGTGGCTCAGGTTTAGGAACATTTAGTAGGCCTCTGTCCATGGCTCTGCGGAGGTCTGATTGACCAAACAGACTTGCGTCAGACATTCGTCCCTGAGTACCAACACTGGCATACACAAATTTGTAGTTGGCATCAACTACTGCCATAAGCACCACAGAAAATCTGCCTTTATAATTGTAAAAAAGGCTTCCAGAGTTAGCAGGGGGTTGGATATAGACGTGCTTTCCGTCGATTGCACCAAGGCAATGGGGAAATTGACACCTATCTTGAAATCCCCTTGCCACTTCTCGCCAACCCGCCTCTGTTGTTGGTGTCTGGAAAAGAAATAAATCACAAGTAGAAATCTGCATTAGTTCAGAGGTGTCTGTAAATGGTAGAAAGGGGGAAAAATCCTTTCCAAACTCTAGTGTTACAATTCACAGTTATTGTTATGTCAATGTTATAGCATACCTTCAGGTGATCCTTCAAGACCACACATAACGCCTCACAGGTCTCCGTCACAATCTGGCCAATTGTTGATCTTCCAATGCGGTACTGGAAGCACAGAGACCTAAATGACTCACCTGAAAAGATAAACAAATTATTGTCTCTGACATTAATGATCATTGCCCATTCCCCTCCCACAAACACACACACACACACACACACACACACACACATATATTCTCCTGGGTTTATTTTAAAATCTTAATCTACAGGTGATAATTCCATTTACCGGTTGCAAGGAATCGCAGAGTAACAGACAGCCGCTGTCTGGCAGTGATGGCCTTCCTCAGCGTTGTATCCTGCCTCTGGATAAGAGGTTGGACCTTGTCGAGGAGGAAATTGAAGTCATCCACATCCATCCTGAGAAGCTCACGGAACCCCCTTCTGTCAGTCTCCTACAAATAAAAGGAAACATATTTCAACATGTTTTACTGAATAGGGATTTTCGATTTTAATTACAAGTACAGGCTTTATGTTTAATGTACATGTAGGCCTTGTGTACGTTAAGGGGCTGCACATGAGCGAACATGTCCGGCAGATTCTTTGCTACCTGTCCTTGATCCTATGGCTGTATAGACGTTGATGCCCACTTATGATGTAGACTAATCATAGTTTATGGTGGGCTATTACGCCATTAACACCACTAACTCGTGGATACTTTGGATAAAAGCGCCTGCTATACATAACATGTTTAACTGACTTAATCTTGTTATTGCCGGGATAGACATTAGACATCGCTACAGTATATCTTTATGTAGCCTAGGCTAGGCCTACTCGACAAATAGTAACGTTAAGTAGCTACTTTGAAAACTTTTCGTCGCGAGCCTGGGTGTTAACGTCAAGTTAACAGCTAGCAGTAAGGGTTCTTGATAAAGGCTAAAACATACCTCCAGTTCTTTTTGAAGGACAGACATCCCGTATTCTCCTCTTCGTGATACCCATGAGCGAGTCCACACTCGTTTCTTCTTCTTTTTCTTCTCCTTCTCCGCACAGAAGACAGCAAGTACGACACAAAGCGCGTCTGTATCCATTGTGATCGCCCGGCCTTTTGTTGACAGCTGCTTCTATGACAACATGCGACGTGACCGATGGATCGGTGTATGTGGCCACTCTACCGACCAAGACGCGGAGAGGTTTTCATGGTTCTAAAATCGTATAGTGTGACATGGTAGATCGTAAACGACAATCGTGAGCGACAAAAAAATCGTATAGTCTGACCAGGCTTTTAAAGAACTAGATTGTACCTTCACTCTTACTTTATGTATGATAATGTACCTTTTCAAAGGGTACCTATATGTACTTGTCAGCATTCATAATTCATTGTGTGCCTTTTTCTTTGGAAAGGTACTTATTTGTACTCAGCAAGAGACATGTTAGTAACTTGGATGGTACAGTTCTGAAATTTGTACCTTGAAGTACTTGATTGTACCCTCACTGTACCTTTATTTCTGAGAGTGTACAGACCTGTAGCCTAGTTCATAACAACGCAGCGTTGGGGGTCACAGCCTACAGTAGATAACGGCAAAAGTTTCCGACAGTGACAGAAGACTTAAAATGCATGCTGCTCGAAACATAACACATGGATGCGCGCTTCTACCGGTAAGCCTATAACAGGGGTTCCCAAACTTTTCCATGACAAGGCCCCCCAAATACCACTAGATTGTGGCCAAGGCCCCCCTTTTGCATGATGTTGAACCCATCAACGATACGGCAAATGTAGAAATAATAAAATAGGCCTATATAGGTGGAAATCTATTTATTTTATAGGCTTTGCACTATTTAGGGATGCAATGGTTTTACACGTTTCACGGTATTTAAAAAAAAAATATGTGTTCATGTTAAAAAAGCACTAATAGCCATACACAAGCTGAAATGGTTTTTAAAAAAGTGTGACAGTGTTTATTACATTACAAAAATATATAGGCAAAACCTTATTGCCTTAAAGGGATAAGCCGGAGTGAAATTCACTTTAGATCAATTTTTCGGACTATTGGGAGTACACACGTTGATACGGGGACGGGGATACTTTGGTTTGGCTTTAGGGACCCTCTACTCACTACCACGTAAGTGTAGTGTTGTTTGGAACAGTAGAAGAGGTATAAAAATAGCGTTTTGTAGCGGCGAAAGGACACGCCCCGGTCACTTCCAGGCTAACGAGTTCTGGCTAAAAACGGTGAGCTCGAACTTTCTCAAAATACATCCGAATGACATGATTTTGGTGTCAACTCAACGTATGTACTCCCAATAGTCCGAAAAATTGATCTAAAGTGCATTTCACTCCGGATTATCCCTTTAAGCGGGATACAGATCATGCACAGCAGTCTCTGTTCGACCCTCCACACACACAGAAAATGGCTTGTCTGGTTTCTATTTCATATTTTGAATTAATAAACTTTATATATTTTGTTAACATTATAGTATTTTGAGATCTGCATAATTACTTATAGCTAAACATATTCAGTAATTTGAGTACTTCACATTGATTGCACTTGTCTTTAATGATATCACAGGGGTGGTGTGTAGGTCTAATTGAGTGCCTGTCACTTTAAAAAGTATGTGAACGTAATTAGGTTTAATTCGGTTTTTGGAAAGTAGTCACGCATAGTTCAAGGATATATGTTTTCATTACATAAAATGAATGTTCAAAAACGAACCAGGTAAAGAAAATATTTCTGGTGTCATAGAAAAGATAAGTGTCTTGCAATGTTACAATCTATGATTTAGGAGTAGCATGGTATTGTGTGTTGTTCCGTTCACTTTTTCCTTGGTCATGTTTAATTGGCTGGGTGCTTCTCTCATGACTTTGAGTTTGGTATCTGTTTTATGTAATCAGTGACAACCAGTGCTCAAAATAAAACGTTACGGTATTCTCCTGATAACGTTAGTAGAATGGATTTAATATGAATGTACATATGTACATAAAAAGACGCCGAGTGTCTATAAGACAGCCACAGTGCACATTTGCGGTGAAAATGTTCCCCGCCTTTTAAAAGGTGTAGCCTAAATCCGAATCGTGGTTAAATCCATCAAATTAGACAACAGAATCAGTAGGGTACCAATTTTGCTTCATAGTAGCCTGACAGGCCTATATCAAAAGCAGGCTCATGACGCTGGACGCAATTTAACACACGGTTTCCAGACCGTGGTTATCAACCGCGATAATAAGGCAGAGACTATTTGCACCCGGGTGTAAATAATGAACATTACTATTTACACCCGGGTGCAAATAATCAACATTACTATTTACACCCGGGTGTAAATAGTGTAATAATCAACATTACTATTTACACCCGGGTGTAAATAGTGTAATAATCAACAATACTATTTACACCCGATGTCTAACATCCATGTTCTCTGTCAATAGGCCTGTGTATTTACCAGCTCTACAGTAGGCTAGGCCTAATAGTTTTGAACAGTTTTTAGCTGTTTTGCCATGTCTGGGTTACTTGGAAGTGATTATACAAATATTAGGGTAATGAGTGGTCATGTGGTAGCTTCATCAAAGACAAGCTACTTTAAAGAGTTGTTTTCTGCAGCGCTGCCACTGTTGACTTAAAAACACTTAATCCTACTCCTAACCTTAACCCTAACCTTAACCTAACCTTAACCTAACCTTAACCCTAACCTTAACCTTAACCCACGCCTAAGCGCCTTCCAGGCAGCGTTGGGGGCTCAAAGTCAAAACACAACCTTTCTAACAACTACTGAAGCCTACTTCTACTTAACTCTACTCATAACTGAAATAAAACCAGTAAATCTTTGACAGGTTCAAAAAGCACAAACTCTTATTTGCCGCGAGGTAACGTCATCTAAGAAAAAAGAAGTCATGATGCGTACTTTGGCAGGCAAAAAAAATAATAAATTCATCTGAAGTTCGAACCCAGCACCTCGAGCATGGTAACTCAGTCACTTTACCGCTGTACTGCGCCCCGTCGAAGAAGAAGGGTAGAATACTAATTATTGACTCACTTGTTGGGGTTGCTAGGTAACGGTAAACAAAACAAAAAGATCGTGTTTCTTGATTGTGCTTGCAAACGGACGGCTTTACCCGTTCACTGAATAAAGTTTGTGGAAATTTAGCACCACTTTCCCATCTCAAATATAGTTTTAATAATCCTAACTTGTTAGATTTAGGTAGGCCATCTCCTGCCAAGATGGTCCCGCTATGTTGGATAGCACGCATTTCCGGTTTGGGTGCAAATAAGAAAATGCCTCCATTCCACTATTTACACCCGGGTGCAAATAATCACTCCGAATAATTATAGGGTTTGAAATGAACACTGTAATTGTTAACGTCAACATTTTTATCATGGTTTACCTTTACACTGTAATCGTTACAACCCTAAAAGGTATACAACAAATTATTATAATGGTATTTCATATCAATACATACAATAATAGAATTATTTTATGATTTTTTTTTTTTTTTTTTTTTGCTTGTACAATATATTTTCACCCAACTTGCTGCGGCCCCCCTAGCGCCCCCTAGCGGCCCCCACTTTGAAAACCACTGGCCTATAATATGCGTTGGCTTCATTTAGTCTGTCTACAAATGTAGGTTTAAGCTGCAAATTCACACTGGGTGCAGCACAAATAGCATATCTGGTATCCACACGTTTCTTACATCCCATGTCTAGTTATTAAGAGTCATTTTCGTCGGGTAGACAGCCTATTGCGCACATAACATCCTAGGCTACAGTCAGTTGAAAGCATTTACTGTGGGGATCATATTTATGTGTATGCTAAGTGAATTCTTGCTCAATATTGACTCGCCATGTTTATTATATCATGACATATGAATATCACATTATAGGATTTCGAGACAAGGGGCAAACTTCTCCACCACCATCCCAACTCAAATAATTAAATACATTTGCGCCTGTAACGATAGGAGCGCGTTCACGAACACCTTCTCTCACTCTCCAATCTTCATCAACGATGTACCTATGTTGTCTCGTTGTAACGTGAAACTTAATTGGCTCATTCTAGCTGGTGACGGAAATGGACACCCATGGAACGCCATTTTCTCAAAGATGGCTGCGGCCAATTTCAAACTTTTTTGGCTGAAGTAGCTAGCCTAGCATCGGCCATTGAAATGAATGGGGGCGGGACTTAGTCCCTCTCTCCAGTTCTTATAATACCTCCATGGTTTCATCAGGTCCCTTTCCACTAACCCTCAGGTATCCCATAATCCATTGCGCAGCGCAGGTCAAGCTCCACACGTCATGCAAATCGTCAACACACCCCCCTCCCCGAGTCAGGTGACGCCAACTAGTTAGTGCTGTCCAAATGTAGGTAGGGACGCATACTGAGGAGCAAGCTAACTAATACGCTACTGGGAAGAAGGTACTACCCAGCGTGCACGCTTGACTTCTGGACACAGCGGCTGTCTTGAAACGCAGGTGCAACCGTTTTCAAGTGTTCGTGCAGCTCGCGTATCTCCCTGCCAGTTGTTTTTTGGTCCGTATGACAGCATTTACAGACAAAAGTGTGATTTAAGCTACATTGTAACAACTCATGTTTAGTTTGATACTCAGTAAAATGTGCAAGATCGTACAGAAGTAGGCTGTAATATTTAAACACGTGCAGGTCGCATTTACAGCACTTTTATAATTTGATGTTAAATAAAGCATAAAATGCAACTCCTCACTCATAGCAATGAAAGGAGAGAAGAGGGATGTATATCCTAGAACACAGGGGTGTCCAGAACATCTTATTTGGCGATTTAATATATATTGCCTTCATAATTTCTATGAAAACTAATATGACGTCAATTTGCTTCTCCCTTCAAGCGCATCCGAAATGTAGCGCTGTTTTAACCCCCTAACCCTTCAATGTGAGTGTTCTCCGCACCCACGAGTTCACTCGCTAACCGAGTCGAAGTGAGTAGGGATCCATTTCGGAAAGGGCCACAGGCTCGGTTGAATTCTCCGCCATTGTTTTCAAATTTGAAAAACCTCCAAGACGTCCCTGGTCCCTCCCCTTCCGCTTTTTAGTCAAGATGGCGTCCGTTTAGTGGGAGTAGGGTCCATCGTTCCACACTGAACTTTTTGACCGTTTTTAGGGGGTCATCCGGGTACCTTCAGTGCACTGACTTTTTGTGTTATCTACACTACCTACTTAAAACGAAGTGTTCGAAGGGTAGAAGTAGGCAGAATGAGACATAGCCAAGGACTTTATACAGCCCTATAAGCTTAGTTTTGTTAAACGTAAGGGTAACGTTGCCTACCTTGTTCCAACTGAAATAACTCCTAGCTTTGGTGCTACCATCCTTTCTGTTTCCGTTGTTTCAAAAAACGTGTTTTATCCATGACGAGTCTTGAGTTAGTGAATTAGCCTAACATGATGACCAAATAGATGGCCGAGTAAAAGTAAACAACAGCCTAATTGCGTGCCTACGTGCATGGTATTCTTTCTCCTGCTCACACATAATGTGTGCGCGTGCACAGTTCTGCATTAAATTGAAAACGTGTTCGCTAACTTCGCAAAAAATTGTAAATTGGCTACTGACATGTAGTTAATGGGATACAGAGTTGGGAAGTTATCGTAGGCCAATTTGGTGTGAACACACACAAGGGAAATTCTCTTGTCAGTTGCGTGATGGTACGCACAGTAAGCCTACAGCCTTAGGCTACACCTGCAGGTGAGCCTGAAGAGAACATAGGCTTAAAATGTACGCAGTACGTTCTGGCTCCATTTTTAGCTTTGGCCATTTAAGGCCTATACTTCTGTACTTTGAACTGTTGTAGGCCTACTATGTTCACAGAATGCATGTGACTTGGACTAAGATGACTTAGATATTCTCAATAAGTTATGTTTATAGAGGTTATGTGCAAAATTCCATTTCTGAAAATAAAATACAAAACTAAAAAAAAAAGATTTATTGATGATGATTCATGATTTATTTGATTATCTAAAAATGTGTTTTCTATATATCGACATCGGTAAATATTGCTATCGGCCACAAAGAGCAATATCAATATCGGTTATCGGTATCAATTTTGACATCGGTGCATCACTAATTCAAAGCATTCACTGCATATCTATTGTGTGTACTACTGTAATTTCCCAACTATTTGTGGTGGCTTATACATTGATTTGGCAATTTTTCTTCAGCTATGAGGTTAATACACAGGGGCAATTGATATGGTATTCATATGTTTTTTTCTCTTATCTTTTAAAGACTGGCCTGCAGCTTATACACAATGTGACTGACACACAGGAGATTACTGTAGGAACCATTTAGTGAAGATTCAACGTGCAGTATGGTATTAACACTTAATGCTAAACAATGTATGATTACTCTGTAGTGCACTGAAGAACACTGTAATTACCTGGATGTTTCTGTTTTAGATATTTTTTTTACTTTTAGATCCAATATACTGTATGTAAATCATCATCACCAGATACCACTGACTGCTTCTGATGAATAATTGGTTGCATCTCTCTACAACATCCACTAGAGGGAAGCATTTCATCACTTAAATGGTTACTGGAATGCAAGAACAGCAAAGACACACATGAGAAGCAGTTTAGTAACGGCAGAAGGAGAGGCTGGGATCCACAGTATTAGAACAGTACTGTGCAAAAGGTTTGATTAGCAATGTGCTACTCTTGAGTGCTATACTAGCGGTTACTGTGGTGACTGGGGAGTGTCCTTGGAATTTGATTAAACTAGTGCAGTGCCTGTGCAAACAATGTTTTCCAATAAACGTGTTGCAGGTAGGCTAGATCATGTTAGATTGTTGATGACGTAGAATCAGGCCCGTGCAGTCAGAGCTTTTTACTCTCTTTGCAAAGTAAAAAAAAGTGAAGGGGAAAGGCGTTTGAGTTGCAGCTAATGGCTTTTAGACACATTACATACCCATGCGTTTTTGCTGTTGTTGGAAAATGATAGCCTAAAGCTAGAGTGACCAGATTTCTCTGAACTAAAACTGGGACACTTTTGTATTATGCTATATTGTTAGACATGCACTTTGACTTCAAAGCAGTCAATGTTTGTGCCAAAATTGTTTACAAAACGTTTGTGAAAACTATGCACATCAGGGGTGTGCTTTACTAATGTAAGATAGGCTATAGAATTACAATAGCTCATTCTTTTGCATGTTTGCATGAGCAGAGTGCCATTGTTTTGGGATGTTTCCCTCATGGAAGCATCATAAGCCGTTTTCAGACAGGTTTCTGCACATTCTGTGATACTGTAATTACCTGCCACATTTCTGACGATAGCGGACATTCAGACATGACGCATAGGGTGCTAAAAGTAAAAGTCTGTGAACATTCCGAAAATACACCGCTGTCTGAAAACGGCTATACTCTGGTAGGCAAATGGAGAAATAAAATGATATGGTTTAAATTTCATTTGAATGCCTTAATGTAAGAAAACACAATACCAACTTTTGTCTATGGTAAACGGCTGTGCAGATAGGCGTAAATCTGGAGATCTTTAAGGCTACAATCATCAGGTAAACAATACTCAATGCTAAACAATGTCCTGTTTGTATGGTGGTTGCGGGAATCCACGTTGCTCTATTAAATGTTGTTAAATAATTAAATAGTCTTCCGACAGGTTGAAGCAGAGCTTTGCCACTAACGTTATCGTGTAGTTTCAGTTTCTGTCACGCAAACGCGCACACGCATGTATTCAATGAAAGCTCATACCACCACTTAATTGTATGGCTCTATATGTTTAATCACATCGAATTAGCTAGCATTTCCTCCTGATTTTCTATTGGTCCTAATTGTGTGATCAATTGCGCAGCAAATTATCAGGTGAAGCACCGGACCTAATTTCACTCAAAGAGCAAAGAGCGTTCCGTATCAGTTCAATACGGAACAACATTTTTATGTATGTGTCAAATACGGGACGATTCTGTATTATACCGAATGGTTGGCAACCCTAAGTCAGGGGCATAAAGGCCACTGTGGCCGTACGATGTTTTTGTTTTTCACGGGGCATCAAGGCCAAAGTGTAGGGCAACGGCGGCCATGGCCTCATGGCCGCGGTATAATTCCCACCCTGGCCTACAGGTTATAAAAGCCTAAATATGCACCACATTTTGACTTTAACTGAGTATCTTCTATTACCTTTTATACAGAACAATGAGATAAGGTAAGATAATACTATATTGTCTATAATAATAATAATATAATAATAGTGTCTGTTACACAAGGGTCACAGAAATGTTTCTTTTACAAGGCTCCAGTCACAAAGAAACGTTCACTCACTCAGACATAAAGACAAGACATGGGGTGTTGAGGTATCAGCTGTGGTGGTTATTTTGTGTTGTTACCAAAGTTAATACATCCTTGCTGACCTGAAATGTTCTAAGTTTCCTGAGCAGATGGAGATAATGTTGTGCTGTTTTGTATAGTATCCGTGTGTTGTGAGAAGGACAGGGAAGTGTTGATTTCTATGCCCCAGTACCTGAATACCTGCACATGTTCCACTGGCTGACCCTGGATGTTAAAGTGGCTGGAGCAGAGCTCTAAGGAGAGCTCAACTAAAGTTTGGGATAGCTTGTCTGCTACCTGCTGGTATCCGGTTAGGGCATCAATGTTGGACATGTGTGCAACCATGTCGTCAGCATATTTAAAAAGTGCCTTACCTTCACTGTTACACAGGAAGACAGAACAATAAATTAATACATCAACATATTGGTATTGTTGTTATTACAAATTACCAGTGACCTAATACGTCAATTTATGTTTCATAAATGATTTTACTCAACACTAGATGGCAGGAGAGTACTTTTGGGGATTGCAGCCTGGAACAGTGAGAGCCATCATGGGTCAAACTGGAAACATCTTAAGATACAAACAGTCCTGCTCTAACACTGTAACATGAGACATGATATTTCCTTCTCTCTGTTATTTGTTTAAATAACTTCCTGAGGCACCAGTAGCCATCCATAGCATTGTGTGGGTGATTCAAAGTGTTTGGCTTAAATCAAACCCTCAAACTCCCCACAGAGAAAAGAAAAAAATATATATAAAGAAAAAAAAAAACAATTTCCCTGTGCAGGGAAGAATGCCCAATGACTCCCTCAGCTACATCCATCAGAAAAAAAAGAAGAAGAACATTTTAGTCCCTGGGAGATGTGAAACACCATGAAAATATTTAAATGTCACTGTGCTAAAGATAGTTGAACTCTTTTTTTCATTGTGGTCTTGAACGGTAACATGTTGCACCGTTATGGCATGAACAGTGAGGTGACACTTTGTAAGTGGTCTTGCCTCTGGTCTACCTGCAGGCCGTTCACAGGCGTAGTTATGCAGGAAGCCGTTGCAATTTCCTTTTGGTCTGCGTCATGAACGCAGAGCTACGCCTTGCGCCCAAACCACAACCACATGGCAGCTCAGAAAACACAGGAATTTTCCCATTGACTTAAAAACTCGAACCCTCAGCCAGCCAAATCATTGCAGCCTGGGTAAATAAATTACAGATGATTCAGACAGTGTTATGGTGGCATATTTTTGAACTGTGATGATTATCATGGATGTGTTGGCAGTGTGTGACTGATAAGAGTATAATTTGTGTTTTTCTTCACGTTGCCAGAAAGCAGATGTTCTGCGATCTCTTGGGGACATCTCTCTTAGAGGTTGGCATCTCAGAGAGCGCAGTCATGTCATCTGACTAAATAGATACGGCCCACTTTGTAGTCAACATCAAAGCTGGGATGTGCATGAACAAACAAGTGCTGTGATCAGACACAAGTAGGCTCCAGACTGCTATCAAACGAAAACCCACATGAGGAGTTCGAGTCACGGGTATGTGCATGTATGCCAGTTCCACACTCTCATCTCACACACCTGCCGGGGGGAGTCCTTTCACTTTGACTTCTGAAGTGTGAACTTGGGCTCATATGACTGAACTTTCTCCCCGTTACCCCCAGTGGAGTTGCAGAGTTTAAAACATGCCCAAGCACAACAACAACAATGAACACACATAGGACTGATACTGACAATTTTGTCTCGAAAGAAGTAACTTAGAACTGCAAATTCAACGGATTGTAAATGCAAGGATAAGTCCAGAGTTGTAGCAACTTCTTTAATGTGATGCCCTCCGATGGACAGTTGCGGTACAGCAGCACCAGAACATGAAGGTGGACATTGACTTTCAAAAACTGCTCATTCTGCTGTTCAAAGGGATTTGAAATGATTTGCCCCTGTTGATATATAAAAAGTGATGCAAGCCTTACATATGTTTAAATATTTAATGGATTTCTCAGCTAATTGCCATGAACGTGTTTTCATTCCATCGTGTTATGTAAGTTTTAGTCTTAGAAATTGGACTGGACTGTTTTTGTGTGCAAAAGGACAGATTGCGCTGCTGACTGAGGGCGGACAGCAATTGCTTGTGGCACAGACAGTACGTGATGTTAAAAATCAATGTGACATCTCCCAAGTGAACTGCTGTGACAGCCGCTTTTCTGAGGCCCTGTGAATACGGCGGGCACACAAAGAGGATGCCATCACTTTATTTGTGTGGAATAGTAATCAGATTTCCCAAAGAGGCAGCTGTTGGGGGTCTGTGGAGAGAGAAAAGGAGAAAAACATAAAAATTATCAGATGAGAATTTCCGATCGCCAAAGTCTAAGCTAACCTCTGAGATCTTGGCAGGCGAAAACATGATGCCCCTCTCTCCAGTCAAATTCATAATTTGGAAGATGAGGGGAGGAGTTTTCACTTTAAGTGTACTTGACACCAGCCAGAGCAGACAGCTGTCATCTTGTGGTGCAGTTACGCAACTATGCTAACTGCATTAACTGCATTCCTCTTCTGTTTCCCAGCCATGGTGCTATACAGCAGAAAACTACACACTGTCCTGGAACTTTTGGATGTGTGTTTTCTTACTGTTCCAACACAAATGTTATTTTTATTTTAAATGCGCATTAGAGCTAATACTGTGTTTTCTATTTGGATAAAACTATAGTATAACGTCTTGTATTGCTTGAGGATATTTGTATTTGAGGTGTTTTGAGTGTAGTTGAGGTCTATGTGACCAAATTTAGAAGTACTTGGAGAGAAATATTCTCTCTAGAGAACAGTAGTGTGTTTTCTGCTGCATAGTGGCTGGAGTCAGTCTGCAAGGTGTAATTGCATGGCAAGAATTTGCTTTCACCTGGCGTACCTACCTGGCCCCCTGCCCTTCAGTCCAGTGTCTAGAGCACACATACACACACACACACACACACACACACACACACACACAGCCAAAAGGCCCACCCTCACCAGGGGACAATGGGGACCTTGCATGAATCATTTATAGCACTCACACACCTGTGCACGCTTACAAGGACAATTATACTCAAAGCCAATTGGTGTTTGGCATTTGGGGTCTTCCACTTCCCAGGTTATTAATTATTGTTAAATGATTGCACAGCTATTGCATGATGGGTGCTGTAAACTAGGGAACTTGGCTGTAAGCACAACAGTTAACCAAAATAGCTTGATTTATGACTATGCTGGCTTTAATACTGTATGTAAGTGGCATTCAACAGTAATAATATTTCCTGTTGCAATGCTGGGTTAAAGGATGCCATTCGGTCTCTAGAAAATAGTATAACTCTGTTGTCCATAATTGTAAACAATCCTCTCCCTGTTTGTAACTGCACAGATAGGGCCTGAGCCTAGTTTTGAAGACACAGTGCTTTTGTGTCTGCGATCATGTCCTCTTCCCCTCCCCAGACAGAGAAGGAAAGGTGATATGTCAGACAGACACACACAAGGATATCCACTTCATCTCCGCTCTGAAATGGCTCTCATGCTCCACTGCTGTCCAATTTTATCCTCCAAAGCAGCTCCCCTGACAGCAAGAGCAGCATCCTTGGGACGAGGGGAGCACAAGAGAGGGAAACAGGGAAGAAAACAGAGCAGGAAAAGGTGGTGCAAACTGGAACGAGAGCAGATCAGATTGCTTTGTGTGTGTGTGTGTGTGTGTGTGTGTGTGTGTGTGTGTGTGTGTGTGTGTGTGTGTGTGTGTGTGTGTGTGTGTGTGTGTGTGTGTGTGTGTGTGTGTGTGTGTGTGTGTGTGCGTGTGTGCATTTCTTTCTCTATGATCAATTATCCTGCACCAATATTATTGCAGCATTATCAATGGTAGGGCAGCATGCAGACCCAGGAGGTCTCTCTGGTAAACACACTGCTGCAGGGCTGAGTGAGTAAAGCTGAATGTTTTCATCTCTCCACACTGTTAGTTTTTGCTTTATGTTTGTGCAGTCAATTTAGTAGTTTGTTTGAAAAGCTCGGGGGACATTGCCATTAGTGCTGTGGCATTGCTACTGGCACAACAAAAGAAAAGAGAAAACTCTGTTACTAAACAAACCACTTATTTTCAGTTAACATGTTTAAAAAAAAAAAAAAAAAGTTTACATTTGGATCTCTAAAACACTGTTCAGTTGGCTTGGTCAGTGTGTTTTTCTCATTTTTAAAATGACCTGCACTGCCATTGAACTCTGACGAGGTTCCATGTGGGGAGAGTGAATTTGCCAGCAATTTCATGTGCCAAAAGTTCAAAACATACGCATTTATGAATGGGGTGCATGGAGTGGGACCATTCAGGGCCTTTCAAAGCCTCCTCAAAGGGAGCTCATCATGTGAAGATACATATGTTTCCACTTCATAGAGTAGGCATGAAAACTGCATTGCCCTGCTCAATGCAATGGAACATTATGGGCCCCAGCCAAGGCTCAAATATCCCTTTTGAATATATTAATGCGGGCCTCTATATAGAGACTGTGTGAATGCTAGCTTGGAGATGATCATTCAGAAAGCACACATGCCTTCCCTTATTGAGCTGGGGTTCTGCAGGCTCCAATTTCACGGAGACGTTCCTTTTGTTTCAATCAAAAACGTTACCACAAAAGAGCTGAGTCGTTTTCATCAGTCCATTTTTTCTCCCAATCCTCCACTTGTTTTGTTTTGTTTCACTGAAGTTCTGCTACTTGTGGTTAAAGCTGTTGTTGCTCAACCAACCCTCCTGCAATACCATTGATTTGACTTAAGTGCATTTACTGGCATACACATGAATGCACCAGCAAGGCAAGTGTCCTTGATGAGTCAGTGGTCTCTACTAACACACTGAGTCCAAGGCAGGGGACAGGAGGATTGTTCTTTGGTCTGAGACTGCATCTGGTGATGTTGTGAAGCTATTTTTATCAGTGTGTTACTGTGGCATTTGGAGAAGCCTGGAATTACCTTCAGAGGCCCGCTTTCCCAGATAACATGTACAGGAAGGTGAGCATGGTCCTAATGAACTGAAACACAGATAAAGGCAATTCTGCATCCTAATGTCCACTCAAAAGGGCAACACCATGCTTATCAATGCAGAAGGTTGTTTCATAGAGATAAGACGGCCATTGTCCTCCTAAAATGATAATTGAAAAAAATCATGTTAGATTTGTGGCATAAATGGCTGTAACTAACTTGATTATAAAAATCCTCTTTGTTGCATGGCTAATGGGGTAATGGTGGCTGGGGGATAAATCCTACTAGCCAGACATCTCTGTCTGAAATGATACCCAACAGGCCTCCCTGCTACTGGCCCCTGTAATATAAATCCCTGTTGCACTTTGTATTCATCCATTTTTAATGTGGAGACCCAGCTGGAGATAGGGGTGGGGTTGTGCTGGGAGCTCAAGGTGTGTGTGTGTGTGTGTGTGTGTGTGTGTGTGTGTGTGTGTGTGTGTGTGTGTGTGTGTGTGTGTGTGTGTGTGTGTGTGTGTGTGTGTGTGTGTGTGTGTGTGTGTGTGTGTGTGTGCCTATAGGGAAGAGATGGTGCTTCAGTTGTCTGCCAGTGTTTATCCCCAGATAAATGCTGACAGCGGGTCCTGCCAGGCCTAGTCTTGGACCTGGACTGGGATGTGCCTGATCTGGGCCAGATCTGGTGTTAACTCTTAAATATGCAGTTATTAGGGGCTTCTTTAGTCCCCGGAACCCCCACCCCTCCAACACACAGATGAATGTACACACACACACACACACACACACACACACAGTCTGATATTACACAGCTGGGAGGTGTGGGGCCAGGAACTCCAGTTATTCGGCAGGCCTCGGTGCAGAGAGGGCTGAATGAGACATGGAGGCCCAGACATTCTTGAGTGGGTGGCTTTCGGAAAACAAGTGCCCAGAGGACCATGGGGCTTTGTTGCTGTATCTATTTTCCCCCTACCCACCCTGCTCCGGCTGGGGAACATATGGAGAGGGAAGCAGAGCCCTACTGTATGTGTGTGTGTGTGTGTGTGTGTGTGTGTGTGTGTGTGTCTGTGTGTGTGTGTGTCTGTGTGTCTGTGTGTCTGTGTGTCTGTGGAGTAAGGGCTGGGGCCTGGGGCTTAGAATGTCAGAGACTAGAGCGTTCTTCATATCACACTGAAATTACTGTGAGCTATGTGTCAGTGAGGCAATGGATAGAACAACATCAAGGCATGGAGTTAAAATAGTAGACAAGCTGTTTATTTCTCTAGTGAATTTATATCTTCGGAATTTCTCTGCACAGCAGCATACAGGGAATTGTGACAAAATATAAATAACAAAATTCAACAGTGTTTATTTCTCTCTTTTAATTTAATTACAAACCTCAGTTAAAAGTGGCAAAATTGTCTAATGTCTTCAACATATTCCATTCTCTTTCTCTCTCTCTTGCTCTCTCTCTCTCTCTCTCTCTCTCTCTCTCTCTCTTTCACGCCTCAAGAATGTAACATTGAACAGCAACTTAAAAAAAATTATGGATATCATTATTTACAACAATCACCTTTTGGCGAACAATGCTTGGAGCTTATTGGAAAGTCTCTTCCATGTGTTGAATGCAATGAAAGAAAATACAATTATGTTATACAAAGATCAAAAATACTATTAAAAACCCTTATTATAAATGGCAGCACTATATTAATAAACTGCTGTTGACATTTTACATGTAAGTACAAAATCCTGTTGAGGTAGTACCCTCTGAAGTCACTTATAATGTTAAAATACTGAATTAACATCACTAAACTTTTTATTTACAATACAGCAAATCTATGTTCCTTACTTCATTAAAATTGTATTCCTTTGGTAAACACAACTGTTCGACATGTGCAGTCCTGCAAGAGTCAATTGTACATTCACAATATTTTGCATCTATTTTTGGATACTTTGTATGATACATTATGCAAAAGGGGCAAGTATGTTGTTTTACAAAAGCTCTTTTTATTAATAACATTCATTCGTGCTATATTTCCACCACTGACTTGGTAAAACTGCCATATTGACTCTTGTAGAGTGCTTCTAACTTCACCCAGTAAAGGTTTTGGAAAAAAAACCCAAAGTGGAATTCATGAAACAGTTGAACGGGAAGTGTGCAGCCCAAGAGAGATACCCATAAGACATTAAATCCAGTGTGTAACCCTTGGTCAGGGATGTAAACATCAAAGGTACCTCATATTGGCCTAATTAACTTATTTCAAAACAAGTCTTGGCAAAGAAAACAACTATTCCTGTCAGCAAAGTTGAGAGTAATTTGGCAGGGCAACTATTGATTATGAAGTTACTCTGAAAACATGAATGCATAACAGAGACTCCTTTGTGAGTCTTTTTTTCTCTTACACATATTAAATGTCAGTCCCAGAGGGAAGTAAATTGTGTGGTGGACTGCAGGAGAGAAGGAATGGGCTATGAATGTCATACCAAGAACACTTAAGTTTACAGAAAACTCCAGTATCAAATGGTACAGAGATGGAACATTCTTAATCTTGATTAATGGCAAACTTAACTTTGGTTTAAAAAGATAATAGAAGTAAGCTTAGCTTACATGGAAAATACTGGGGGTCAACATAAACAAAACACCTCCAATGTTCATGACAACATGTATACCTCCCCACATAAGAAAATAACATTGTTTATTCACACAAAGTGATTGTGTACTGTGGATTTTGATGAATAAACATCTAAACACTAACGAGTGAAGGAAAAAATATATACTTTTCATGAATAACGAATACAATAAACTATGGAAATAAAGTATCTATAAAAATATACGAGATTTTGAAAAAAAAAAAGATATTTAATTTGTTTATTAAATCCTGTAGCATAGCAGTTAGGACTGGGAAAGCCGCAATCGAAACAGTCATCTGAAAGAAATGTTCAGTGCAATCAAATTTAGTTACTCGATGTATGAAGCTCTGTCTTTTAGAATATTTTCATTCGCTTACCACCTACTGCCCTCCCTCCCTTTAATGGTCGCTGGGCTGGTTGATCTTTGGAGAGTGGACAGTACTTAATTGTGTGCGCATTATCTCCGTTGGCACTGCATAATGGACATGTGTAAGCCCGGAGAATGGGACACACAACCCTCCCGTCTGGTGTTTTCAGTACGTGAGAGCCGTACACTTCCTCCGGAGCTCCGTTATTCCGACAGAAGACGCAGATCTTGGGCTCCTGCTTATTCCGTGCCGTTGGCTTCCGCATCTTCCGCTCCATCCCAAACAGATCAAATCCCGTGAAGCTTCCTCCGAAGCCGAGGTCCCGGTCTTGTTGAGGGACGCCTGCACCTTGATTTTGGAAGGGGCTCAATATGGAGAAACGCTCTTTCAAGTCGAGGATGGAGGTAGGCGGGGGGCTCCCGGAGGAACAGCAGCAGTCCAGGTGTCCGCCTTCACCGCTGCCCGAGATTACGCACGCACACGCTGGAGAGTCATCCAAGCCCAGAGTTGCTTTCAAGGACTCCGTGATGGAGTTAGGACTTTGGGGCACACTGTGCTTGTTATTCTTCGTGACCAGTGTCGACAGGCCGAGATAGTCATTCCAAAAATTAAAGGTATAGTCATAAGGCGTGCGCGCGTTCAAATAATTATGGTTTAAGAAATCCATCTCTATCTTTTACTTTTAAAGTATTCCGTCAGCTTTTTTTCTTACAGAGTTCTCCGCCAGTATGTAGTCAAGTCAACTGTAGTCAAGTCCAGTGCCTTTCTTGGGAAGCTCAATGCGTCAGCAGCACAACAGGCTGCTGGTTATAAGGCTCCCGGAGACGCTGAGAAGAGGGCGGGGCTCTTTTCAAACCAAGTTTATGATCAGGTTGAAACCGTGTTTCCTCGAGCTCAGATAGACCCTGATAAAAAAAAAAATAAAAAAAAAAACGCGGGGCGATTGTAGAAGACAGAACAAGCGACGGTAGCTACGACCTAGAAACTTCTGGAGATAAGGTACATCCACGTCGCCAACACAGTCGCAAAATAAACGGTGACCAATTGACACGTGTTTATGCAGTTGCGAAATAGAAGTCGCGTCCATATACTGTATTTGTCAACTCCTAGCTCCTGAAACGTGAAACGATTATTCATAGGATTGTAGATATGCATTGCTCTCTCTCTCTATCTATCAATGCCAGTCCATCAGGGTTTATATTTATTATAGCCTATATATGATGTTATTTATTATTCGAGCAGAACAAAGGGATTAAACGTGAGTCAGTAGCGTACTTTTTTTTACAATCTACTACCTCATCCTGAAACCTTTTGTGCATCGCTGTTATTCAGGGTATTCTAGCACAACACCATAGTAACACGCTGTAGAGGTTGTTACTCAATGCCACCGTTCTCCTGTGGCGGTAATAAAACGGCGCAGTCGCCTTGTTTTGCAGGAAGGCACATTGTGGAGTGGCTTCAGCACATAAACTCTACACATATTATGTAATTCTAACTAGATGTAACACTGTAGTTGTCACCTCTGTACCAAAGTAATTCTATTTACACATCTATAGTCTACCTATATATTTGCACCAACCTTTGTGTAGGTACAAGTGGTAAAATCAGATGTAGGTGTGTCATTTTGAGCTAAATAGCTTATGATCGAATGTCAGAAGATTTACTCAGGCCCATGGTGTTCTTTCATGGTGTTCCTGCTGTGGTCTTGGCACTGGCTGAAAAGCCTCAGCCTTGGAGGGGCATTGTTCTACAAGCTCAAGGCTGAATGAAGGCAAACTGTGTTGCCCTTAAAGCAATGCTCTGCAAATCCCCTCTCCAAAAATACAGGCCTCCAAATGACACGCAGGGAGCTTCACGGTTAATGAAGTCATCCAGATTTAACCACAGTCCTCATCTGCATGTTCCTTTTTGCACAGAGAACAAAGAAGGGAGGGGAGCTGGAGAGAGCAGGGAAGGGGAGGGGGGCTTCCCAGGTTTGACAAGGTGCAGACCAGCTGATGAATGTAGGCAACTAGCCAAAGAGACAAAGAGATTTTTCCCTCGCTAAAACTTTAATCAATCACATTAAAGAGGTGGTAGTGGTGGTGGTGGGGGGGACTAGATCATAAACATAAATAACGCCATCGAAGAATGCACTGTGGGTGAGAGTCAGTGTCATTTCACACACAGCCCTCCCACTGTCCTGCTCGCAACACAATCAACAGCAGCGCATTTACAGTGTGCAGCGCCTGCGGTTCCACTCCTCGGCCACTAGGGGGTCTGTGTGTGCCAGGCAGAGTGTTATTGTTGGGATGACGTCATGGCATGAGTGTGTGTATACAGCTTATTCCAAGAGCTTTTGTGAGTCTCTGTGATATGTAAGGGAGGGAAACATACACATGATGAGGGACTCCCACACCACCACCACCTCCATCACCACTACGACAACAACAACAAGAAAAAACAAATCTGTCATCTCTCAGATAAGACAAGCCCGTCTGGCTAGGTTACACACTGAGATGTTCAAGCCAGTCCAGGCTTTTGACAACATGCAACAATAATTTACAGAGACACATAAGCAGTGGGGCAACCATTAGGCTGGCTTTGCAGCTATTGAGTGGCATGAGCTATAAAGCAGAGGATGACAACTCCCATGAATCATTTGAACCTTCAATGGTACTGGTAAACATATGAATACACTGTCATATTTTTCATCAATCCTAATGATCAAGGTTATTTTCCCACCGCACAGCAGTATAATAATGGCCTCGTGTCACCTTGCATGGTGTGCTAATTGCACCTTAATAAGCAGACTGTTTTTGACAGATGCCCTGATAGGGGCTCTCTCTGTTGTTCCCTTGTGCTTATTAAAAAGTCACCTAGAGAAACAAAATGCCAGCCTAATGATGGCTTTAGTGATAGCTGCAGGCCCCCGTGTTGTTTTAAGGTCTTAAGAGTAATGGGTCTGTCGATAATGGTGCATTCTACAGCAGTAGGCCGGCACTCTGCGCCCAGCCATGTGCTCTTACACAAACGCTTCCTCCATCAGTATTAATTATCTGCCTTCACGGAATGCGAGCAGTGGGGTCCTGCTACACCAGGCTGCCATAAGAGCCACTGTATTTCTAATTACCAGCAGAGGAGAGATTGTTGAACCCCAGCCAGCCGGGAGGATTAAGGCTATTTTAAGGGGGGAATTCAATAGAATGCCATACCTTGAAGTTTGGTGAAGCAGAAAGTAATAAAGAGGATGGTCTTTGTGTGGACATGCTTTGTTTAGTCATTTTCCTGTTTTTTCCCTTTCTTTTTCCTCCCTTTCCCTTACCTTACCCACCTGGAATCCAACCCTCTCTTGGAGGATAATGTTTAGTATATGAATTCTTTCTTGTTATGACAAACACACAAAAGAGTTCACCGGTAAGTATTTCTCTTGTTTGTGGCTTTATGAAATAAAACCACTTTATTGCATCTTAATAAAATCACCTCACTAGCTATATGCAACTACTGTATGTACCAGCATATCATTTTGTCCCCTAACATACTGTGCAATACACAAGGCATTAACATTCAATTAGACTTTAAAAAAAAAGAAAATGGCTGACTGTGTTGTGTTTAGTGTATGCAGCTTTTGCAGGGTGTGAGCAAGCTTTGCAAAGACACACACTACTGCTTTAGTAAATCCCAATGGATGATACCTGTCATTAATAATGAATGCAAAGAGCATTTTGTGTGCTGCTAGACAGTTTATGACGATGCAGAGGTACCAAAGATCACCTCTAATGCCTGATTCTTTACATCATGGCAGACTGCAGTCAAACCCATTGCACGGAGCTCAGTTCTACTCCCAGTATGACTTTCTCTGATTTATTAGTGCTATCAATAATGCATCAGCCAAGGCAAAGAGTCCTGTGGTTATTGCAGACTATTGCACTAAATGATGCATTATGTTCTACAATGTAGAGGGAGAACCCCCCCCCCCCCCCCCCCCACACACACACCCTTCAAATCTGAGCTTCAGCTCATGCCACTATGGCATCTCCCTATCAAAGTATCTCTCTAACTCTTTCTGCCCCCCCCCCCCCCCCCCCCCCCCCCCTTTCATGTGAAGTCAGAGCTGTCTTGACAAAAACCTCTTGCGTGTAGGACATCTAATACACATAATGATGTGAGATCTGCCAGTGGCTCTCTGGGGCCTCTCTGTTTCTGAATGCCACTTATATGACTGATGAATTAATGGCTGTGTCATTGCTTAATTTTGTTGTGACTTGGAGGGATTAATTCTCATCCATTAAATCGGGTGCTTTTTCTCCACTGTCTGGAAGCACCTCGTTCATATTGGGGCAGAGCAATAAGATTACGAGGTGATGATCTATAGAGCTGGAGAACTGGCTACTGCTGCAAATTGATTTAGCGGTTTGAATTGACAAAGTGAATATTGTATGAGGCTGTTGCTGACCAAGGGAAAGATTTACTTTTAATGAGATATATTGTTCTTCTCACTACTGGGAGTGTGAAAATAAGCCATTTGTCGGACATGTAACCTTGTGTTTCTAAACTAGTTCAACAACATTACCTCAGAGTGATTCATGGGATAGAAAATGCTAAACTAAGCTAAGATAAATGCTATTCGTGCATTTTTGGCAAATAAGCAGCCTGATGCTTAAGCAGTGATTTTAAAGCGGAAATGCAAACATTAGGCTGCTAATGGTGTCTGAGCTTGTGCTTACTGTGCAGCAGAGTCCTTTGATAAGGTAATGAAATGGTCCCTGCATATGACAGCTCATCACTCACTCAAGCACAGTGCCGTACTCACATGCCAAATGGCACAGTTTGGCAACATAGTGTGCAATTACAGTAGAGAGTAGAATGACTCCATTATATGTGTAGATTGAAGCTACAGAAGTAGAGACATGAATGGTGCATGACTGGACTGTGAATTGTTTGAGTGAAAGGGCCTAGTCTGCCTTGCTGAAGTGTTGTAGAAAAAGCACAGGAAGAAAGAAGTCACCGCTATGTAGGGTACAAATACCAGAGATCACTTAGAACCAATCGTCTCTGGTTATGATAAAGCACAGAGGTATGATCGGTGTTGTTGACTGTGATCTGTTTGAGGAGTTGAGGGGAGTAATAGCATGCTCTGTTTTGGACATGTGACAAGACTTTATAAAAAGCTCAGTGAAAATAGCCTATATGATAAGAGTAAATCACTGTAGTATAGAAGCATGTTTGGCACAGACGGAACTGTTCGAAGAGTTTTGAAATAGCATGCAAAAAGGTCCTCTAAAAAGGCGGATCTATAAGCTTATGTTGAATATAGCCACACTGTGAAGTAAAGGCATGATTTGTAGTTCTATCTGTGAGATTTGGATTTCCACACATGGAAACTGCCGTCTGCTAGTCCTCTGATAGAGTGAAAGGTTTTTTTTTTTTTAATTCTCTTTCTTGTTTGCCTAATAGGCCCCAATAACCAGATGACTACAATGAGCGTCCACACTGGCCTGCTTTGCATATAAAATGCCACGTCCATCTGTGCTCCTTGCCTCACCCGCGTGCTTCCTTTTAAGCTGTCTCTTTGTCAGTGTCCCGGTCAGAGGATGACCACATGGAATCATTAATATCCATTAGGGCCAACTGTGTGGAGATGCAAATTCAGCCATATTCACAAATTTAATAAGGGAGCTAATTTAGTCTGGCATGATAGATTGCGGTAGGGACTTGATAACATACTGCATCTAAAAATGGAATTCAAATCACATATTGTGTGGCAATTTCCCCCCCTTAAATCAAGACTCAAGGGCAGGAGCTTAATGAAAGTCTTTTGGAGCCAATATCAGGAAATATCATGATGGCTGCAGCAGTCACATTGACAATTTCAGATTGACAAAGGGCGTGTTGTGCAAAGTATCACCAGCCAAGGATCTCTGTCTCATGCACACACAAACACATGCACACACGCACACACACACACACACACACACACACACACACACACACACACACACACACACACACACACACACACACACACACACACACACACAATGCATCACCCCAGCAATCTCCTTGAAAAGATTATGAAGGGCCTTGTACGAAATTGAGAATAGATAGTGAGAGGCTGTAAATGGAAATTATTTTCACTTCAATATATTGAGTGTGGAGTTTATGAGTTTATGTTGAAAGGAGCGGGGAGGGAAAAAAATGTGTATCACGAGACAGAGCTTGTCCTTTACTGTAGCTCTGTGTCGACTGAGAGGAAAATGGCCACTGTAATTGCATATTAAATCCAGAAATGCTATACATGCCAGTGTACTGTATACATGCCATTTCCTTTGGGAGCCCTCGTCTCTGTGCTGTTTATAATACATGAAGCTAATAAGTGAGCGAGTCAATGACAGAAGCAATGGCACCAGAGATAATTGTGAAATCGGGAAAAAGCCTTGAGTGATCTAATGACTAGCAACGCATCGCTACAATGGCGTAATGCCTTCCATTTAAGGACTGCCTGGTCCGAATGGCCATGCTAATTCTAGACACAATGAAAAATAAGGGAGCTTGCGCCTGAATAAGTTCATTTTTGGCGAGCTCAATGCAGCATGTATGAATGAGGCAATGCTGGCATAACTCCCTGGGCCTGATTGGCTGATTCAGTTGAAGCTCCTGAATGAAGAGTAACAGCTTCGACCAGGGCTCAACATTAGCTTTTAAAAGTGGTTGCCAACTGGGCAACCAGGCATGAGGTTTTGGTTGCCAAATACAAAAAAATGGTTGCCCCATTATTAAACGCCAGTATTTTCAGTTCTCTCTGTGCACTAAAATAAGGCATATCTTTAATGTCTTGGATACATACTGTCAGTATCTACAGTGTGATTAATGTGGTGAAGGGCTAATTGAGTGCACATTGGTTGTGTGTACAGTAGGCGCAATTTAGTGCCTGTCACTTTAAGAAATACGTGGTTTGAGTCGCCTAATTAGCCTACACAGTCTACACTAGTGAATGATGATAGTTGCGCATCATACGGATGTAATCAGAGGTGCAATGCATCGTTTTCTATATCATCATTAAATGAAATAAATGTTCGAAAATATAACAAGTTGAAGACATTTTTGTGTTTTTGGGATCATAGAAGAGATAAGTGTCTTTAAATGATTTTAGTGACCACTACACGAATGATATAGGCCTACAGTACATGATTTGAGCTAGCGGCATGGCAGGAACTCTCGTCAGATGTAAAAGTTTGCCAAGGTTTTTTAGCCTTCTAAACGACGTTAAACCCAAATTGCCTAAATACCATAGACAGGCTAGCAACACAAATTTGAGTGATGCAAGAGCGCAAATCAACTCGATATTAGCCTATTATTATTATGTGTTACAATAGCATCACTTAAACTAGCAGCCATGTTTCGCTGTTTATGGCACAGCTGCGCGTACGTGTGTGTGAGGGGGGAAAGACGCACAGCTACAGGCTTCTAGGGGACAGGGTGCCTTGCGCACACACGCATGTTACTTCAGAAGAACACGGTCATTCTTAAAAGTATCGTAGTAGGCTAGCATTAGGCATTGTGACATTTTTAGTTTGTAGTACCGGTGAACCGCGCAACACTAATCTTTATGCCTACTTGAAAAAAGTTTAATTTGTTTAGGCTAGGCTACTATTAGCTGCGTTATTTGCCAGGCCATCCCGAGTCAGAAAATTAAGTTTACGTTGCCCACCACATTTGTGAAATGCTGAAATACTGTATGTGTACGTACTGATAATTATACCAAAAAATGACAATAATAATCAAACTATAGGGACAATGGGTAAATCTGGTTGCCACAGGGGCAACCAGGAGTCAGGAATTGGTTGCCACTTGTCATAATTTGGTTGCCCGGGGCTACTGGGCTACCGTTAATGTCGAGCCCTGGCTTCGACTCCTCCAAATGAGCCTTTGTTTTAACAAAAGCCAAAGAGGATAACAGAGACAATCAAATCAGGGCATTATTGATATCACAGCTTCAGTTGCACCACATGCATCTGCAAGATTTCTCTTCTTTGGAATTGCTCTTTACAAATCCCTTCATGTAGGCAGTGTTGATGCAACCCAGATGTCATTTGCTTCAGCAGTTCATTAAGATGGCGAGCCCATGCAGAAGTAGGTATTTTTTAAGGATTATCAATCTGTTTTTTCATTGCAGACACCTTGCCCTCCAATTCCTGTTTGCACATTGGCACTCAGGAGAGCCACGCTCCAGTAATTGCCATCCTTCTCCGTCTGTAGGTGCAATACATTACGTGTAATAAGTTGATTAAAACGTTATTCCCTCCCGCGACTTTGTGATGAGTCTAATTCTCGTGTAATGAAGACTATTAATATTCTGATACCATCAGAAAGAGAAATTCCAGATTCGCTATCAGCGGGAGGATGGTAAATGATTGCTTCACCAGGCAATGAGCTGGAAAGACAGACGGTAATTAAACAGTGGCTCAAACTGTGTTCCTGCACAACGGTTTCCTCTGCCATGTCCTCCTCAGTGTAATGGCTATGCACGCCTGTGCAGTGGCACCTCACAAAAGAAGAGGGAAACAATTACATTTAAGAGGCTTAGAGGATTGAAAACTGTATGGCGAGGAGTAGAAATGGTTAGGGTTTTTTTGTATTTTTTAAAGAAATAGACCTTGGCCTTGGGTCTTTTGTATCGTTTGTGTGAAAATAACGTTAATTGGCCCAGTTTTGTCTCCATGGGCTGGACTGTATCAGGAGCTCAGGAGACTGACCCATTTGGATCTGCCATCCCCAGGGGTCCCGCTGTTCTCAAGTATAAAACAAACACTTTAAATCCTCCATCAGCCAACACACAGGACCCTCATAGCGGTGCCCGATGCTACATTGTATATATTTATAATGAGCTTTAATGTAAATCCGCGCGCTAGCCCAAACAGCGCGCTCTGTAGATAGAGGGCACAGGACATGCATGGCCACAGGACAGCAGGTGCAGCAGAGCATGTGTTTCTCATTATACATGAACAATGTAAATGTGTGTGTGTGTGTGTGTGTGTGTGTGTGTGTGTGTATGGTTCAGAGTAGGGGTGGGTGGGGTAGGCTGTGTGTGGGTGGATGGATTACTGTGCAGAATCTGCACAGCATCTTTGTGTGCTGTTGTTCTTGGCTGGGCTAAATCCTGCCATACACTGGTCTCAATGCTGCTGCAGGAGACTTTCTCTCTGCCTGTTTGAAGTTCTCCCTCCTGCATAATGTGCCGCTTGTACAGACTGACATCATGTGGCCACTATTCTTAAGCTCTCTGATTAAATATACACTCCTGTATACAGTCATTGTCCTTCTCAGCCTTACACACATTGTGTATTTATGATGACAGAAAGCCTAAGACCACATGCTAGTGTTATGATTTAACACCTTTTCAGAGTCTTTTCATGCCAGACGTTAGCATTATCTGATATGCAACTTCTTATTTTGAACAACAAATACTGTAGATATCTTGCTTACATAGTCGCAATTTGTCTTTCATTCGTGGATCAGTGAGGGCATATGTAGAGTAAAGTACTACTCACCACAATATCTTTAGGTGTTGACTGCCTGTGCTTTGTTTCCATTTATCCAGGCTTACCTTTAGATTTACCTGTGTGTTTCCCCTAAGACCCACCTGTTTGTGCAGTGTGTAGGCCACGCTAGTCCCTGACTGATGTGTCTGAAAGCCACCCGCTGCCTTGGTCACCTCCTGGGATGCTCGTATTTTAATGCGTTGTTTGTGTTTGTCAGAGATTATGCCTCACAGGACTCCCACAATGAACCTGACATGGACACAATGATGCCTTTGTTGCCTTGGCTTAGACCGGGAGAGCGGCTAACCTTTCCTCCCCTCCTTTCATCTCGGTCAGCCCCAACGCTGAATCATGGCCACTTTTAAGCAACACTCCCAAAGCCTAACACACTACCTGTTACAGTGTTTACGACACTGAGCGGAGCCAGTGCCTTTATGGTTGCAAAGCAGAGTGGTGTTTGTGTGCTGCGAAAAGTGTTTTTACACTGACGAGGGGCGTTCTAACAGCAATGTTTACCTTCTGAAAGCAAGCTAGTCGGAAAAGACGGTGCCACTGATTCTTAATCTACTGTGGCAGCTGGCTGATGTGTCGTTATTGCGGGCAAAATCAATGGTAGCTGTAAAGCAAAGGCGAAGTGCTTAAAGCAGCATATCTGCAAGCCCTTTGTTTTACAGTCTCTCCTTCCCCGCTGCCATAATACATGTGCCTGCGCTCCAGCACAATGAATATGCTTATTAGGGGATATGATCATGAGTTGTGAAAGCCTCCACCACACACTTCATCTCCTCCATTATCCACCTTGAGCCTTCCTGTGGAAGCACAGACATCATTAGTGTGGTGGCCACCAAATTGATTGATTTAGATCGAAGCTCAGACAGCCCTGCGTGTGTGTGTGTGTGTGGGGGTGTGTGTGTGTATTTGTGTATGCGTATTAGTGCATGTGTATATGTACGTGTATCCACTTCCCTTGGTATGTGTGGGAGTCAATCAACACCTTCCGAGTTCACAGGCACCCCAGTGGTGCATGGACAGGAGGCAGGCCGAGTAGTCACTCCATATGTTATTTGACAGATCCGTGCGGTTAGCTGACCCCAAGGTCTGTGTAGACACACACACACACACACACACACACACACACACACACACACACACACACACACAGAGCTCTAAGGTACACTACCACTGAGCTCTCACACTCCTGTCCATAACGAGGACCTTTTCCAGATGGAGGGCCCATTACCCTGCCCTGTGCTGTCATAAAAGATTCCCTTGTACTCTGGCAAACTCAGCGAGATGTTGGCTCAGCTAGGAGCCGCCATCTCCTAAAATGACTCAAATGGTATGTGACTCTAAAAAGAGCGACTCCACTCTTTGACTCTGACAGCAGTCAGTGCTGGACTAATGGGGTCTTAAAGCTACACGGCTGGATTAATGGCAGGCCAAGAATGCAGTACAGGCATACAGTGGGATAGCACTGATTAGCCAATGTGTTTGTAAACCACATCAGTCTTGCAGTGCAGGCATACAGTGGCATAACACTGATTAGCCAACGTGTTTGTAAACCACATCAGTCTTGATTTTGTTCTGGTCAAAAGCGATATTTTTTTTGTCATCACAATTCAGGAGTTGCCTCACATTAATTAAAATGAATATCTTCCTAGACTATAAAAGAGATGTATGTTACTATTGCAGAACTGTGATACTCTGCAAAGCAAGTGACTAATGTCAGACAAGACATTGAAATTCAGACTCCCCAAATGTTGCAGTGTCACACTATCTGGCTGTCTGCTCCTGTTGTGTTCAGTGTGGCCATACACTCCTATTCTGGCACATCTGTTCCACTAGCAGTTCCATTCCATTTGAGAAGCCGTAGTCTGCTTAAGCACAGTTCCTTGGGGGCCCTGTTTGGAACTGTCTTTGTCAGACAGCAAATGAGCATTTGTGTGTGTGTATGTGTGTGTGTGTGTGTGTGTGTGTGTGTGTGTGTGTGTGTGTGTGTGGTGTGCTTTTTTGCGCATTACCATCTGACTACAGCTAATTTACGCTCTGATCCCCGAGAAGCGCTCTCTCTCCCCTCAGCTGAAAAGGGCCCTGTGGCAGCACGGCCCACAAAAGCGGCGAGTATCAGATTTTTGGACGACAACCTGTGAGGGTTTTGGGAACCCGATCCGGCGCGCTGTCCGGAGGCAGGGAAGGGAGGGCAGGTCCCTGTCGTGTGAAAAGCGCCGGTATTTTCCAGTCCAGGGGTTTTCAAAGCGGGACCGCCGCGTTGGCCGCTCCTGCCTCCCTGACTGGAGCCACCTGTCCAGCCCCGACCGAAATCCCTCAACCTGAAAGTTCACCGCGGGGGTCCCCCCGCACAGTGGGCAGTCTTATATCCAATCTGCTTTTTGCATGCCGACAAATATGTGGCGATGACAGACTTGTTAAGGAAATTTCGATGGCTGCCCCTCATTAGGATTTTAATGGAGACTACATTTAGGGAAGGTCAGAATGCTTAAGGGCTTAAGGATCAGAGCGCAGCTAAGCCATACATTTCAGGTACTTAAAGGGTAATTTGGTGGCCAAAATACTCTCTTTACATTAACGTCTAACTCTAGGAAGGACATTAATGTCGAGAATGACATGTTTGAGGAGACCTATATGTCTAGGGTGATCCAATAAATGTCTAGCTTCTAGTTTTGAGAAGAAGTGACAATAAACCCTTCATTATCCCGACTGAACACATCAGAAGCATTGAAGTCATGTGGATTATAGGTAACTAAAATGCACCCATAATGAGAGCACTGACTTGGGGTTTCAGCATAAGGTTAACATTAAACATTAGCTGAACGCATTGGAATGCTTTGTAAAAGCTAACATATGCTTTAAAAGATCTAAACTACAGGAACAGAAATCAAATCACTACCACACACAGTAATATATTACTTTTAAGCATCTTGTTAGATTTTGTTCTCAAGCAGGTTATCAGATCTGTTTTTTTTTCCGCCACGAAGCCAGGCGTGCAGTGGCGAGGAGGAGAGGAGAGGAGAGAAGAGGTCGGGTGGCGAGGCGAGGCGAGAGGAGGTGGGCGCAGGCAGTGTCACACAGAATTCCAGCTTGAGGAGTGTCTGTTGGCCCTTTGTTCCCAAACAGCCTCTGTTCTGCCCAAGTGATTTGCCAAATGGACAGTCAACGTTCCACAGCCTCCTAAGACATCTCACTACCATCTGGTTCAGTAAAGACACTGGGTAATAGATACCTTGCAGTTGGGAGGTCCAATCCGATATGTTTTTTTTTTTTTTTTTTTAAGAAACCCCCCCCAAAAAAAGAACCTATTCTCTCTTTTTTTCGCATGTCACAGAATGTACAGTATTTGGGAGCCCATAGTTGAGAGCACTGTGATCAGGAACTAAACATAGGACAAAAAAGATTGAGAGAGTGCTGATGTGTGTGACTCACGGTCAGATGACAGACCCACAGAAGCCAAATCCAAACTCATCCATGTTTCTGGAGTGGGGCCAAGGCAACAGACAGCAAATGCAGAATGAACAGGTTGTTTAGGGACTGCAGTGTGTCTCACCACATGTAAATGTGGACAGGAGTGGGAGTCACATAAAGCGTGCATAATATAGAATGTGATTCATATGTCAGATGTACAGTAAAGGGGGTGGGGGTGGAGAGCTGGCATGTCACAGACACAAGACTTTGACTGAGATCCAATATTACTGTATATCGCAGGAGTAATAATCTTGTTAAGCTTGGTGGACAGAAACTGAAACTACTTTGAGATTCATCTGTTCCCAGTGTAGGGGGTCAAGAAATGCAATTAAATGCTGCAATCCCCATAATGTTGCTGTAATGTGAGAGCCAATGGATATCTCAAATACACTGAAATGAGTAATGCAACCAGACAGCAGGCCAATGACACAAAGAAAGGGAGAAAAACATTCTGCTGTAAGCTTAGATCGACTCGCTGTGTGTATGTGTGTGTGTGTGTGTGTGTGTGTGTGTGTGTGTGTGTTTGTGCGTGTGTGTTAGTGTGTGTGTGTCTGTGTGTATGTGTGTATTTGCATGTGTGTGTGTGTGTGTGTGTGTGTGTAAAAGTGTCCCCCTTATGTGCTTCTGAAAGTGTTTTCCAGATGCCATGTTAGATTAAAGCAGCGACGGGACCAGAGCCATCCCATAGAATCTGACTCAATTCTGCCATGAGACGTTCATGCGCGTGTGTGTGTGTGTGTGCACGCCTGTGTGTATCCAGTAGGAGGAGATGCGTGACAGGTGCAATCTCCCAGCTCTAATTTAAAGATTTCTGTAGCTTGTCTGCTTGGCGCACAGCAGCCTCCCTAATTCACCACCAGATGTACAGCACGCCTGCTAAACACTTGTACAACACACAGAAACTGTATAATCTGCATGAGGAAAACACAGCCATAAGGTACTTTTCAAAAGTCTTCCTTTGTGTTTTGCCAGTCCTCTGAGAGTCTGTTCCGCCTGATTTCCCAGTAGTACCAACAACAACCACGGAAAGTTCTCTGGTCTTCTGAGCCTCCATCTTCATCTCCAAGGCAGGAAGGGACCATAAGGCTAGGGTTAGGGTTAGGTGCCTTGAAGTCGCCATTGGGGGCCCAAAAGACCATAAAGTCCACAGAAAGTATCATTATACGACATGAGTTTATTAAGGATATCCTGTGACGTATCATATTCTATAATAATGATATGACCGTATCATGATGTGAGCTTATGTTTAGAACCTCAATGATTTCACAAACACATATGGTTTGCTAAAGCCATTTAAACATATTAAAAAATACAAAAAATTCTCATCATTCATTTTTGAAATAGATGAAGTTGTACTCTTTTTATGCAAAGCCACATCATATTGTTTTTTTCCCCCTAGCTCGTTCCCCCTATATTTATGTCTGAAATAGCCTATGGATTAATGGTGTCTTGGATGATGAATGCATGAGGCCATAAATATTCATAGACAAGCTAAATAGTCTCCACTGACACCAGTTATAACAGTTGCACTCGGGGAGGGAAAAAAAATGGAAATTTACATGAGGGCCGTTGGAGATTAATCACTTTTGACAGCTTGGACAGCTTGGAGGAAAGACACTACATGAGCCAAAATGGATCCTGACCCTCATATTTAACACCTAAACACGCATTTTATATTTATCTACCCTGGCCATTAGGTCCTTTCCTATTCAAGTGGCAGATTTAATGTCATGCGCTGTTCAGTGAGACTCATTTCTGTATCATGAATGGTAGGCTACATCTAGAACTTTCATTAATGGCAAAAGCAGAGGAGGGAAAGGGCTCAACAGCATACGTAGTGGCTAAAAGAAGGCTGCCTTCAGGTGGATGTGTCTGTTTGCGGATATTACCGGGTGTATAACACCTTCCAAAAATACGAGGGGTTGCATTACTCATAAAACATCCGTACTGATGGCGAGCGGCAGAATTCATCTTCACTTATTTAGCTACAGATTCTGGCGAAGGCATCCAATTCATCCGCAGCCTCTCCTGCCTGTCCTGGCAAGAAAGTCGAGGCTCTAAATTAAGTAGCACAAAATTGACTGGCTGCCTCCAATAAATCACAGATGACTGTCTGACTGTGTGTGTGTGTGTGTGTGTTGGAACGGCACAGGGGAGGACTGATCCTCATAGCAGATGCACTTATGTAACAGATGATATCAAGGCCTATAGAGGGGTGTGTGTGGTTAAAGTCTCCAACTATAACTTTTGCGGATCTTGCGGATTCTCCGGGTCCTTTCAGAAGTTGTCTTCGGAACCCTCAGATCAAAGGGACTTTTGTGACAGTTAAACTCAATCATGGCATGGTCCCAAGATACAGGAGTGATAGTGCAAATATCAATTCCATGGGTCAGTGGAAGCCTTTATCAAGAGGATGAGTGTTTGCACAACACAGCTTATTGGGGAAAGATTGATCTTCTACCAGAGCTGCCATTTAAGGGTATTCATGGAATTGTCAGAAGTTGTTTTTTTTTTGTGGGTTTCCTTTGTTGTATTCAACTTCCTCTGTGTCCAGAGGGCCTGACTTTGTTCACAACCAAAGCCTTGTCAGACAACCACGGAAAACAATATATGTCAGGTCATTCTTCTCTGCAGGTGTTTGACAAAATGAAAGTCGATTAAACTGGGATTTCCCTGACCTTTTTTCTTACTGCCACTAAAGGCTTGAATCTAAATCCATGTCAGTCTTTCTTCTTCAGCATGCAAATCTCTTAAGTGGTTCATTTCAAACCATTTGTTGGTCGAGGAAAAGGGAGGACCAAATCTCCTCTTTAGTTTGATGTTGCGGCCTGTCTAAGAGCGGATGAATGACTGACCTGAAACTCGGAGAGTTCTTCACCCGGGGGGGGCAGCTTTTGATCTTGGCAACACACAAAACACTAGCAGCCCTTACAAGCCAGGTCGACCATGTCACATCCAGTGTGCTGAACTAACAGGAGATAATTCAACCCCCCCCCCCCCCCCCTTAAGCTCCTCCTTCCCTTACCCTGCTGGGTGTAGGGACTTGGATGCCCCCCCCCCACAAAAAAAAGAGGAGGGAAATGACAGGGGAGGTTCATTAGTGGCTAGCTTGGTAGAGGGGTTCTCACACTGTAGAGCTTCTTGATGCGCTCTGTGACTCTAAGGAAAGCTAGTTTGGACCCCTTGCTGTGTTTCTCCGTCTTCCTGGGGGGAGATGAGCGTGTGATTTAAATTTAAGGAACTAGTCTTAAGTCAGAAGTACACTTGGATGCTTTGGGGACACGGCTGGATTGAGACTTGCAATCAAGCAGAAGCACTAACTCTGCTTTTAGTGAGAGAACATTTTCATTTGCATTTTCTCATTAAAACCCATGCAAATCTCAGCTCTTATTATTTGCTTAATGGAACTGGGGAAAACCCCAATCAAATGCACTGTGTGCGCATCCCCAATTAAAAGCAAATGTAAGACGATACTGCACATTACAGTGAATGAAGGATAATGACTGAAAACTGTGATCTCCAGGGCAACCGTGGCAGCCCTCGCTCTCCCAGAATGTTGTTTGTTAATATCGGAGACATTTACAGGGAAAGCAATCAGACCAGTTAAACCAAGGTGAATCTCATCATCAGAGAAAAACGCTTAGTTCCCAGAGGAGCCACTGCATACAGCCCCATTTGCAACGTTGAGAAACAGCTATTTGTATGTGTGTCATGCTTCACTGGGCTGTTTTCAATGACCACTGAGCCTTGGTGAGCAGTAAAGCGAGTCACGTATAAGCCTAATCATTGAGTGGGGAGATGGTTAATCTGTAAAGCCTTCTCATTTCATACCTATTCATCCTAAGTATATGCTGGACCTTATAGCTCGAAATATGCATAATACCCTGAAAAGATATGCATTCATGTCATGAGTGCTCTGCTGTGCTTCACATAAAGATGAAGGGCATTTTGTCAAGACAACATACATTCATCTCATCCCATCCAAATAATGGGCGTAAACATTCATTATGGATTTCATGCTTGATCTGTTCGCCAGTCAAAATGGGCTTCCTGCCTCTCTTTGTCCGGGTGTTGAAATATACCCTGTGCCCAAACAAAATGGACCATGCAACATTGATTGACACAGAGGCAGAGTACAACAGAGAGGCTTAATGCGTAGCCAAGTATGATGAACTCCTTCATGCAGCACGTAGTCAGTGTCACATCTGTCCAAATGTAACTAATCATGTCTCCAAGGGGACTATTTGCATATGTTAATTATTGAATCTAAAGTAGGTGGGAAGACCAGTTCACCAACACACAAAGCCTGATTCAAAAAGGAACATATGCATAATAATTATTTTGTGAATACTTATGTTTGAGGGGATAAAATCTGACTTGATAATTGCTATGGCGCAGTCACATGGCTCAAAGGGTATATCTGAAATTTATGGTGTAAAAGATTTAGGAATTACACACACACATCACACAAAAGCCCTAACAAATCATTTGCAGTTGGATTGTTCGACCATAAAACATTTAACAAATGTGTCATAATTGACAGCATTTTATTATATGTATGCATCTTCTTAATTCTTTGGTTTATCTTGATAAAAGTCTCAAACATTAGATGTTCCTTGCACCATGTTGACAGTGTAGTGGTGTTACACTTTTAATAAAAGGCTTTGGTAAATTTTTGCCTGGAAAAAAATCTGTCAGTTGGGTAAGGTAGCTTTCACGCTATCATGTTCCCTTCATTCCAGTCTATTGTTTGCTTTGGTGCAGTTGCCGTGGCGACGGCGCACTGGGCCCCTGTCGACGGGCCATACCACTGCGGGTGGAGAGTTGGGGGGGCGGGGGGGGGGTCGAGGAGGGGTGCTGACGGTGTTACTGTGCTGCATGCACTCAATTATCCATGGCAATAATGTACCCGCATCGCAGAGACCATAAATCTGTGGGCCCAGAAATGTGTCAGTGACACAATGCCCTTGTGATAATACTGTCAACCTCATCTCACTGGCGAGAGGAGAGTAACACCACTTACAAGTACAGGTAGGATGGAACCTACCAGGAAACTTCCATGGGTTGGGAATGTTGTCAAGCAAAATAGCTTCCATTTCTTAGGGTTAATCAATTGCAATTCCAGATGTACACAATGTACAATGCTAACTGCCTTTTTTTTAAAAAAAATTATAATAATAATAATAATAATAATTATTATTATTATTATTATAATAAAATCCTACAATAGCTATTCATTATCATGATTTTTTTTCTTCTCCAAAGCAGATTCTTGTCATGTATATTTTCGTACAAATGCTGGCATTGTCTCCCATTGGCACTTGTCTGATTGACATCAAAGGGTTCAAGTTAGGGAAAAAAAACAGACATTGGACGACACCTTCAGCACCTCAAATGCACCCCTGTACCTACAGCTAATGGCATGGTCTCCAGTTGCCCAAATTACAGTGTGTTGATTGACCAGTGGCCTTCCACCACACCTCCAACCTTTTGTCAACTTTTAATCATCTGTTTCTCTTCCCTGCCCTTCTCCTACCTCAGCAGTCTGGGCCAAGAAACTGCTCAAGGTGCAGCTGTGCAGGCAACCTTCAATTTGTTTCAATAAGGCTCGTTGGAGAGGAGGTGGTGGTGGTGGTGGTGTGTGTGTGTGTGTGGGGGGGGTGTTGTTCATCTGGGGTGGTGAGGGCCAGAGTAAGAGGGCTGTGTGTTTAGCCACCACATTCTACCCTTCATCTCGCAGGGCGAATGACAGGAATACTGATAGCTTCTCTCTCTCTCTCTCTCTTTCTTTCTTTCTCTCTCTCTCACAGATGGAGAAAATGCCCATTTGATTTGGAGAGTGCTATGCCCCATACCCCCCCCCCCCCGAAAAAAAAAGGAAAGAAACACCACACACACACACACACACACACACACACTCACTCACAGTCTGTGTCTTGAAAGCAACTGTACAGATAAAGCAAGAGTGTGGAGCTTAGGGGTCCTCAGCATGATGGCTGCTGGATTGACTCTGCAGGGATTCAAGTCATTTCCATATGACTCAACGCCTCGTGTAAATTAAACTCAAAGAAAAGAAGTTCTTGTCAGTGTTAGAAACACTGAAAAAGACTTAGAGGGCGAAACGATTCATATATATAATCAATAGGAAGATGAGAGAAGGCATGGATTTATCTTTCATTTTTCAGCTCTGTCCGTGAGGATTTCAAAAGCGATGGCAGAAAACGCACTACGCACAGGGCACTGCCCATACAAAGTGATTTTGTTGTGTAATGTACTATCATGGGAGGAAAGTTGTTTAGAAGTGGTTTCAGATGATCCGCTTTGAAGATCCACTGTCTGAAGTGGATGATTGAAGGGGGTGCATTTTGTTGAGACCGTCCTCATTACATTCACTGCAATCATGCACCTACGGAGTTCTATGGCTCCTTTCAAAGGCCATACTCCCAGTCTCCTTGGGTAAAACATCCTCAGCTTTGAATACCCAATGTATATGTGGTTCAACTTTGAAAAAGTCTTGCCTACGAAAAAGCAGCAGCTCTGCATTAATCTAGAATGTATTAGGTATTATTCACCATATTTATTTTGTTCCTGTTTTTCAATTCCCCATGTGCCGGATTCAGTGGGGTTATCTAAATGCTAATGCCTCAATGCATTAAACTGAAGACACAGTCGGTTTCACTGATACATACAGTGACCCTTTTGTGACAGAGACATGGAAGAAAAGCAACAACAACAAAAAAAAAACAGTGAAGGGATTTTATCTAGGAAATAGGGAATAAAAGTAGACCCTATTTTAGTCGACATTCTGTCAATCAGAGGCGTCAGGCTCCTTACAATAGGCACAAGATTCCGTTTCTAGATAGGATCAATCCTCTGGCCCTCGGCGCAGCGGCACGCCGGAGTGTTCAATTTCTGCCTCGGGTCTCCAAACAAAAGCCCAGCAATAAACATTTACAGCCACCGCCAGGCTCCCTCTCTCTGATGGATCGTGTGCTATTTATGCTAACACTGTCAAATGAAAGCAGCTCTGAAACATGAGTCTGTGGGAGGTGCTAATGAAAGGGAAAGGTATTAGAATTAAGTCCTATCATCTGTTGCATCACAGATCTTATTGGAGGGCTACAAATTCTATTGTTCTCTCTATTGCAAATTAAGGACAATAGATCAATTATTTGTTTTGCAGTGTCATTTGTGGGGAATATTGTCATATTTTATGAAACGTAGGTTTCCCACAAGTGAGTTCACTAATGTAAGGTAAAGACAACAACCTGTCTGTCTCCTAACATTATAATGAGAATCATTCAATAACAAGGTCTCGGAAGAAGGTCATCGCGTCTAAGCGATTAGCATGACACATGACAACCATAAATGCATTAAAACAAAGTGCCCTGTTTGCCTAGCTGTTCAGCCATAATCCTGTAACCCTGTGATAGATCACTTGTCCAAAGTAATCAGGCCTTCACCAGGCAAAATGGAATTTAAGCACCAGCTTACATTGTCGATTAAATAAACATCATGTCAGTTTGGTCAGTAATGTGAGCCCCCCCCATCCCAGGTTCCATGGCAATAGTGGGGATGTTTGGTGCGGTAAGGGCATGCCAACAAAGCTGCCTCTCCTCTCTCCCAGCAGACAGCCCAGCTTGTGTAATGCTTCATCCAAAGGGTTTGACCTTCACTGGCTCCCAATCTCTTCCTGCAGCCACAGCAGTCCCCTCATTGAGGAGCCTGTCTCTCCTCGCGTCCCCCTCGGCTCCTGCCCACACCACAGACCCCGGGCTTAGCCCATCTCTTCCCCTCACACCGAGGGACAGGCTAAATGTGATGATTCATAGGCTATCCAATACCTGGCTCTGTGGAGGGGCCAAAAGGGGCATTGGAGTATTATCAAACATGGCCACAGGGTCTGGGACCTTCAAATTGAGCTCTGCTGAGGAAATTGGAGACATGGATTTTCAGTCTCCAGTCGCCGCTGTGCACTTGGGGGTCATTGCAGGTGGTTGTGCTGCTGACAGTCATGTTATGACATGAAAGATATAAAAATGCAGTCACCTTTACTGTGTCTATAGATACCAGTATGCCATCCATACAAAATATATTGGTATAGATAATTTGTCACAACTTCGCTGCTCATATACTGTATACAATAATCTTCCAGTCTAAAAGTTTCCATTCATGTTAACAAGTGTAAAAATACACTATGACACTTGTTTTATTTGTGGCAGTTGGTACTTATTTGTGTATCTGTGTGTGGCCTAGTTTTGTGTAGGGGAAAAATATCACCGCTGATACCGCTGTCAGGTCGTGTTACAGTCTCAACGTCTGACAGTTGGGAGCAGTCGCATACCTCTGTGCAGGTCTAATCCAATGCTGTGTTTATGACAGCTGACAGACATGCGCTATATGTAGACCACCGCAGCCAGCCCCGACTCCAGTGAGACGCACACAACACGCCGTGACAAACAAATGACTTTCCAAACAAATGACTTTCCACAGGCTTAAAATGCTCTCTCGCCGACACTCGTGGTTGGGAGTCGAGTGAACATCCAGAGGGACAACCAGCGCTTTTGTTCTCCTCCTACAATACAGAGAGGCATTGATGCATTCCACTGATTGTGCTGAGGTTGCAACTCTCCATCTCCACCGACTCCCCTCCCTCCCCCCCCCAAAAAAAATGAAAAGAAAAAAAGAAAGAAAAACCCACGGAGTTGTAATCATATTTTATCTTCCTGAATGTTTAAGTCATGAGACACAGATCCTTCAACAAGCGAGCAAGGACAACGATCTACTCCTCAGCACGCTACACATCCAGAGCTCAATTCAAGCCCTATCAGCAAGCATGATAGGCGCTGAGCACAAATACTGCATTTACAAATATGAATTATCTGCAATGAGCTTGCGCCTCAGGGAATTCAGAAGCTCTGCCAGTTTAAGAATCAGAGGACTGTGCACTTTAAACGGAATCTTTTGTTTTCACTTTTAACCAGTATGATTTCAGTGTTTACCTACAATGCCACAGATACAGTTGTAACTATTAGGAGCATTCCTCTCCCTTTCCAATTCAGTCATCCCTGAAATATTGCAGTGAGTGGAATAATCTGTTGAAAATATTATATATACATACTGTAGCCATTTGCATAGGTAAAAATGCACAGTATGTTTAAGCTTATTTGAACACATGATGATCTTATTTTACACCTGATAACTTCAACTCTAGTCCCAAATGCTTAATCCATTTGCAGGCCCATGTCTCTCCACCCTCACATACACACACAAATCCAATTTGAAGGAACTCTTCTTCAGCTGAATCTACTCTCATAAGTAGAACAGTGCTGATAAGAAAGCATGCACTGTTGCTATTTTCTCTAGCGAGCCCTTGTTTGTGCGGGCTAAAAATAAGACCTGAGATTTATCTTTGGATACCAGTGCTACACTGCTTATACAGGTAGAGATAAGAGACCCCTCCAGCTTGCAAGAATAATATTTTTTGGGGGGTTGTTGTATTGAGGTTATTGTTTTATAACAAGACACCATTTTCTAATGAGGTGCAAACTCATTTGTGTGAAACCTCGTCAAAAGGACTTTTGGTGCTATAAATATGTTCTTAATAATGTGGAAATTCTGCTGCTACTGCAGTGCATTACACCTCATCATTCAAATCAAGTTGACATAGAGCTTTATGACCTTGTAGGGAGTAGATAGTGGAAGCGAGAGCTGCAAATAAGTGCTTAGCGTCTCACATACAGTATCACGTGACACTTGTAATGTGGAGCTGAATAAAATGTCTTTGTGTCGTCTGACATCATCTTTTATTTATGACAGTGTCTCCACAAGATTGTTGACTAGATTGAGGAACACACAATACACACCCTGTGTCTGTCAGGTTCATTGCAAAAGCATGCAGAACATGCTCACATACTCCATATATGGGCATGCATATACATGCATCATCAAAAACAATGATTAATGACTTCCCTGTGCGTCCTGTCTCTCATGCTCCATAATGTATTCCCTGAGTCCCCATAACCTTGTGAGAACAGAGAAATAGATCAGGAAACTGAGATTAAACTGAGAATATGCTGATACCTGGAATGTTGAGGTCGATACAAATGTAGTTTTACTGTACATGCTAGTCCCATACTTTCCAATGTGTGCACAATGCACATGCATAAGCACAATCTTTAACCTGTTGGTAATGGCTTCCATATTCCATATTCTGTATATGGTCCCAGACTCCAGCATGTAGTCCTTGATTTGGGAGCCATTTTATTTTCACTCAGAAGTTGTGTAGAAGAAATGTGAGCCTGAACCAGAGTTTTGTTCACATGATTGTTTTTTTTTTTTTTTGTACTTTTCTAAGATTGTCTTGGAAACAATACGCCACAGAAGTGTCTCCAGTGAGAATGTCCCCTCTTCCCAGCACATCTCTTAATGGACCGGTGACAGGCCATCACTTCACAGCGGGGCAGTACCTGGCGTGCCACTCAGGTGCTCTGTTAAGGGAGCATATGCTGCACCAATTAGCTTCCTCTGTAATCAATGGAACTGGCTGCACCAGACGCCAGAGTGCTGCACACATTGGAAACATATTAGACCAGTTCTCTAGAGCTATTTTTATGCTCCATGATACATAGCAGGTGAGTTTGAACATATCTGGCCCAGTGGGGGAGTGGACTAGCCTGATCCCCACCTGCAGATAGCTCCCAGGCAGATGTACAGTATATGCCAAATGCTAGCCAAATGCATGCCAGATCAGATTCACTTTATATTTAAGTCAGATTCACTCCAAATCCACTGTAGATTTAAGTCAGAAAATCAGTCACTGGAACAAGATCCATTCCAACCTCACACCGGATCTGTTTCAGGTCCAAATCAAATCCATTCTAGACTCACACTAGACAAGAGCTGGCTGCTACGTGCTCAACACTTTATGTGTCAGAGTCCAACGCTCAGAAATCTGAACCTATTACTCTGCTCCCTTTAGGTGCTAAGTCTTTAAGAAATGCTGCTAGATTTGATGGGATAGTTGGGGATTTGTAATGAAAGTGTGAAAGCTTTTCTCCCTGCACCCTGCCCACATAGTAGTCTTGATATTCCTCCAAATTCCAGAAGTTCCTCCCTGACATTTCAAAGGGCTTCTAATTCTGGGCAAAAATGACCAGGGCAACTTTATTAAATTCCACAGTACTTTGTCCAGGTGAATTGAATTACGTTTCTGTACCTCCAGATTCTTGAGATCCAACACAGACATATGCTGGCCAAAATGGCTATGTTAGTGCACAATAAAAGCCTGCTTTGCCTGACAGGATGCTCTCTATTCAATTGTGCCCAAATGCCCGCTGAATTGGTTACTCACAGTTAATATCATATGACACATAAGTCAATTTAATATCAGAATAAAAGTCAAATATGTGTGTATGTACTGTATGTATGAATGTATGTATCTGTATGTATGTGTTTATATGTGTATGTATGTACATGCACTTATGTAAGTACAGTATGTATGCACTGCATGTACAGTATCTGGCACAGTATGTATTTACCATAAATGTCATAATGAACATACATCATCGGGTATGATCTGTTATTATCTAGCTGATTATCTCGACTTCTAAACAAAGGATTGAATGAATGAGCCTGCATTGTCATCCTTTGGTTTGCACTGTTTTTTACTTCTCAGATGATCCCTTTTCTCATTATTTAAAGCTACCTGTACCGTCTCTGGAGGGCTTCTGCCCAGAGCCACGAGAGCATCAGTTACAGCACAGGTAGCAGCCTAATGAGGAGAGATGGGCTCAGCCGGCTCCGCGTCCCCCCCAGCCTGGGTCACCTGATAGAGAGGAGAGCCCGCCAGTCTGACAGCGTCTCATTCCTTTAGCGCACCACTGCAGACAGCTAATGGGGCGAAGGCAAAGAGGAACCACTGCCTCCTGATCCTAAACAGAGAGAAAGAGGCAGAGAGCGAGACAGAGAGAAAGAGAGAGAGAGAGGAATAGAGAGAGACAGAGAGAAAGAGGTAGAGAGAGAGGAATAGAGAGAGAAAGAGAGAAAGAGAAAAATAGGTAGAGAGAGAGAGAGAGAAAGAGGTAGAGAGAGAGAGGGACAGAGAGAGAGAGTCAGAGAGAGAGAAAAGGAGAGAAAAGAGAAAAACAACCTTCTGATGTGGACAGTAGTGTGGCATGGCACAGGTTAACAGGTGTCATGGTGTGCAAATGACACAAGCTGGCTGGTGGTGACGTGAAGCCCGGAGCACTTGAATACCGTTTGGCATTACTGCTAGGGTTAGTATTTAGATTACACCAGACGCAAGGAATGACACAGTACAATCTGGAGAGTGTCTTGATTCACTTTTTTGTTATGTCTTAGTGGCTGGCTTCCCGAACCTCTTGGTGCTCAACAGCCCTTGACAGAGCACACAAAAACTCTCAGAGTGTGACGGAATTGAGAGGAAATGTGTTCTGGGGGGATTCTTGCTCCAGAGGTGATGTGCACAGATGAATTGCTAGTCCATTGCCTGAAAGAGCAGATCCTTCTCCAAAGTGAATCAACATCAAGCGTTGCCTCTCCAATCCAGATTAAGCCCTATTTTTCATTCAGTTTCAGTGATCATGCAAACACACCCACACACACACACACCCACACACACACACACACACACACAGAAACACACACACACACACACACACACACACACACACACACACACACACACACACACACACACACATAAACACACACACACACACAGACACACACACACACACACACACACACACACACACACGCACACACACACACACACACACACACACACACACACACACACACACACACACACACACACACTCACACGCACTGCCAAGGAGCATTTAGGGCTGTGGTGGCTGTATGACTAAAGATCAATGCCCCTCTCATGGCCAACTGTGCGTGAGTATCAAACAAAATCAAGTTGTGAGTAGACATTGGCAAGCATGGCAGATTCCACAGCAAACTGAATTTTTACACGCACTGCCCAAGATGAGCATCGTTCTGGCCTTCCCCTGTGCACAATCTCTGCCAGAATGATTGCCTGAACATCAGTCTACGTCAGACACCTCACTCCCCAAGCCCCCTTGAATACCCAGCCCTAGAACTGTCAGTCACTCCATTCAAACATATTCATCACTTTTTAATTAAGCACCAATGCCTTGCACAAACCATTTCGCATTAATTTGTTGCATACATTTATGTCGTGGGGGCAAAACCCCCTGTGTTGGTGCTAAATTAATTTTCAAAAATAGTTCAGCTCTTGAGCAGAAAAAGCAACAGCAGCCTATTCTGAAGGTCAAGTTTGGAGTTTATTTTGCATTTTGCCATTCATTAGTGTTTCACATTTAATTGCATTTTTAATTAAGGTGGCATTTTAATTAAATATGTCAGCTTGATGATGGCCTAATGCACCCTTGTCATGTGTTTTATTAACAGCAATAAAATTGTCAAACACTGGGCCTAAACTTGACATGCTTTCAGTTTCCTAGAGCACTTGAGGGACATACAGTACTGATTTTGGTTATACTCGCTTATTTTAGGACAAAGTGAGAATCAGCTAAACAATGTTCAAGTAAACAGCAGGTGTAGTATCAATTGCTGACACACATCTTTGATGCCTAATATGAAAGCTCCAATACTCTAACATAGATGAAGTCATTTCTTATTTGAGTCTATCCTCCCATCCTAAAAGAATGGCAAGTTGTCTGATAAAAACAGGCGGTGCTAGCAGGAGTTCTAGAATAGAACCTCATGAATATTTCTCCCTCTGCAGCAGATCCAATGCCACCGTATGTTATCCCCCGTGCACTGCACCCTTACCCTCAAGCACTGCTGCTGTCTCCTGCACTTTCTCCACACAAAAGCATCTCTTTCTCTCTCTCTCTCTCTCTATCTCTCTCTCTCTCTCTCTCTCTCTCTCTCTCTCTCTCTCCCTCCAGCCGCTGGCTTCAACAGGAACCCAGACGAGCTCTCTGCTTAATCATCCTCTTTAGCCCACTCCTGCTCGAATTTAGAAGGCGCCGCTCTCGCCTCTGGCCCGGCAGCCAAAATTGGCCGTCCGAAGGGCTTGTTTATTTGAAAGACTTTCTTGCTGACTCGCGCAGCTCCATGCCAGCGTGCAGCCTCTCTGCTCCGGCGTGGCCTGCTTCCTTTGCACTACATATTTCACACATTGCTGTTCCCATTATAACCCAGGCGGGCCGCGGACCCACTCCATTCAGGGCTCTAAACACACATCCCCAACAGGGCCGTCTGTATTGACACAGGCCCCTGCAGCACGGCCACATCCACCCTCGGCTACTCCGTCAGGGTTTTGGGTGCAGAGGGGACGGAGAGGGTGGGGGGGGGGGGGGGGGGGGGAAACATCTAGCCCACGTTCTAAGGGGAAACAGTACAAGTTCTCACCCAACTGTGAGGGGGATTTTATTTTAGAGGTGCTTGCTTTGTCTTCTGTGTGTGTGTGTGTGTGTGTGTGTGTGTGTGTGTGTGTGTTTACCAAGGGTTGAGTTTCCTGTGTGTTCTTTCTCTGAAAGGACTGGGACCACTGTGTGAGAGAGCAAAGTGTCACTACTGCTGAAGAATGCCTCTAAGAAAATGATAAAGATTGTTTGCTAACCATGCAAGACAGCGGGTGGGTTTGTTCACTTGTAAGGCAAACCATCACAAATTAGATTAGATTAGATTCAACTTCACTGTCATTGGCATTAACATTACAGACCTGTTATTGCTGTTAATAAATGTTTACCAGACAGCTAAAATAAAATGGAAAAATCAGCTTACATCTCTAAAAAAATATCTGATTTTGATCTATGCTTTTCTTTGAATTATTTAAATAGTTTCTCTAGACATACACAGAATCCTGAAGAGCAAAACATCCAGTCATGCTCGTTCTTGTTCTCTCCCGAGAGCCAAACTTTGTTCCAGACGAATTTTCATGCTGACAGACATTGGCACGTTGTCAGATAAAGACATCTAGTTATTCTGGGAGAGATCTGCCTCCGCACTAAATCTCAGCCCGTCAATTTGTTCACCCTCTTGTGGAAAACTGCCCTGGTGTCAAACATCTGGTTCTATGTGAAGAGTGTGCATTCATCAGCAGTTCCACACTCTGTGGGAGAATAGTTTTTCGTTTTTTTTCTTCATTTTAGGGTTTATGACCTAAACAGAGAGACAGAAGCTCGGGAGAGAAAAAGAGCAGAGGAGAAAGAACTGAGTGTTGTGTGTACAGTGTACAAATTCATGCTGATTCCTCCTCAGCTGTCCGGGCCGTCTCCCCAGCCAGGATTCTTGAAATTCCCCAGCCGATGCATCCGTCGCGTATGCCCTGTATTGTGTAGCATCAGCGCTAGCAGGCCTGGCAGCCAATGAATAGGGTCAGTTAGATTTCAAATATCTTCTGATGAAAGGAACTGAGGCTCTGGCCGCAGACTGGAGCTCCTCCCTCCTCCCTTTCAAAAAAAGAAAGAGATAGAAATAGAGAGAGAGAGAGATGGAGGGAGGGAGAGAGAGGGGGAGGAGAGCTGAGTCTTTTCTGTTTCATCCCCTGCAAAAGAGATAGGGAGCAAGAGAGTGAGAGAGAAAAAGGAGGAAAAGAAAGAAAGAGAGGGAGAGAGAGAGAGAGAGCAGGGCGAGCACATTACTAGCTGGCATTTCTGTGAAGCGTCTGTGAACTGCTCGCTCACACAAAGGAACAGGTGTTTGGTGGTTTAAGGTTTCAGGCTCAGGGATGGCAGGATAAGGGGATGTTGACATTCACGGGTGACAAAAGAGAACTGTTCATGGAACCTGTTTTTGAAGGCTAAAATATGTAGACAGAATTTGGGTCCAGTAGAAAATAAGGGCTGAAACAACACCGGGTATTTATCTGTCATAGGGATTAACATTTAATGCATGATTCACTTTAATTCCTTTTTTTCCCGAAATACTACATTTGCTTTTGCAATATGAACTCTGTCTTAGAATTAGAGCATCAGCAGCTAACCTGTCAACATTGAGCTTTTAAAACGGCAGAGATTTCCCTGATTTCTAACCCAAAATACAGGACATTTTCGGCTTTATTAGGCAATATTCGCCTTTCGGTTGCTATCTCTCTGCAAACAGCAAGAATTCAGACCACACAACTGCTGCACTCACTGAATTACGCGTGAATGTGACTTACAGACTAGTGTCAAAACGTGTTCTCATAACAACCAAGCCGTTATCTTGTATAGGCTAATATCACTCTAAAGTCACACATATATTAAAGCTTTGGAAACGATGCACTGAAAACATCTGTTTAACTGGAAGGGCCACAGGCTAGCAACAGGATAACAGCACTGTCAGAGTATGAGAATATAGGATGTTTACAGGAGAAAGTAATAGAACAGGAAGACAGTAAAAATGTACATGAAAACCCAAAAACGGGAGGGTTGACAGCTATGAGCTAATAATCACACTGATTAGTATTTTCACGATTCCACATTATCAGGTGAAATTAAAACCTAAACTAACTGGATTAATAGTACTAATAGCTTGGTCTCATGCCTCCTCACTATCCTATACTGAAATCTGCTACCCATTATGTGAAAAGGATCTGCAATCTGTCTGTGTACTTCATGAGAAGTCTACTTTCATACGGTCTGTGTAGGCCTATAGTTCATGTGAAAAAGGCAGAATCCTGCATCCCTGGACTCCATAGACACCATGACAACACCACTTCATTCTCTAGCAGTCTGTCAGGAGTAGGACACAGACCAGGAGGGGAGGCGGGGCCAACATAGACAAAACATGCCACTCTTGTGATCACCCGGGAAACACTTCCCCTAGTCTGTTTTTGTGCCCCTCCCCCTTTTAAAGTTAATGTAATTTTTTTTCAGTTTGTTTTCATTCCAGGGGAAATCCAAGCTAGTCCCCCCCCTCACCACCACCACCCCCAGACATATGGAGAGAGGTTGGCGGTGCAGTTTGTCAGGTAATAAAAGTGGCCGGGTGTGGGCCTTCCTTGGCTAATTGTGGCGCTCGGCCCTGGTGGGGGGCGGGAGACCCCAGAGCAGCAGCAGGAGCAGGAGCAGCAGCAGCTGCTGGGCAGGACGGCGTCTCCCTCCTCAGGATCCTCAGGGCACATTATTGTGATATGGAGCTGCGCCCCCACCACCACCACCCCCACCATCCGCCCAGCCCAAAGGTGCACAGAGGGGATCAGGACCCAGCTGCCCATGAAATCCCAAGGATGAGTCAGCGAACGCTGGCCGGCATAATGGCTTTCAAGGGCCGCCGCCGCTATGCACTGATCTTATAGGAGCTGGCGGCTGGCAGGCCCAGCTGGGGGACGAGCCAGCCCGCTCAGACGCATGGGGACCAGTGAGTGCATGCTAATCCCCACTGCACACAGATCGCAGAAGAAGCGCTTGTTTATACTGCATTGACTGGATTTATCATTTCATTATTTTCACATACAGTTTGAAATATAAACCTTAAAAAGATGTTCATAATATTTCTTGAACATCTTATCTGATTTATATATTTCTCTTTGGTTTATACTGTCTGTGTTTGGTATCTGTTCATATGATGAACGTCCAATCAGTTTCAGGTTTGTCCAACAGTAAAAAGTATTTTACCCAACAGTCTATCATATACTACACTATGCCAGTTTCACACTTGTGAAATTGCTGTAGAACTCTTTGAAGCCTCATAACCTGTAGGAGGTTTAAAATATATAAGATTTTCTAGACAAACTTGTGCTGTCCTTCTCAAAAAACTGTCCTCATAAAAATCACTTCCTATGAATGACTTGAAAAACCCTTTTCCAAAATGATAAGCAACAGCTTTAATCCATTTGATGCATCATGGGAACATGGGTCCTATATTCACCCATCCAGTCACCGACTTAAGAAACATCAAAGGTGTCTGAGGACACTAATGCAAATCTCTGGGGATTACCACCAGATGAAACCCCTCAGGAATTTCACCACTTCTGAGGTGAAGCCCCACATGTACCCAGGGAGCTCGCTCAAACGCTTCGCTTGGTGCTCTATATGACACCCCCTCAGTTGGAGACTTTATTGTGTTTTAAATAGTGTAAGATCTCAAAGGGTTAAATCGGGAAGATAAAGTATTAATGACTCTAAAATATGATCCTTCAATAGGTCAGAAAATAAAACTAGCAGCTCCATGGTGCATTGCATGGATATCTTATTCATATTCACCTTTTTATACATATGATATGAATAGTTGATGTTCTCATGCATCAAATGCACACGCTGTGTTTCCATGAGTTACAGTATAAGGACCATGAGATAAAGATCAGCCTAGAGCCACAACAGTGAACAAGGCCACTATCAGTACTGCATAAAAACCTACACACACCACTGAGCTTTGACAACAGACCCCTATGTTTTTCAGAAAGTGTTCTTTTCTTTCTTTCACTTTGGTTGTCAGCCTCAATTTATCGTACAAAAGAGCATCTGTGGTTTTTGGAGGTAAAATGAATTCTTGCTCTTTTGACATTGGTACAGCCGTGAGGCACCAGATGGATTTCAGCAAACACAGATCATTTACTCAAGATGTGTGCTTGGAACTGCCCCAAACAATGGCAATAACAACCAGTGCTCTTGCAGAGCTGGACAGAACATGTCACATCTGTATAATAACAAAATACAGCATGTTTGATTCATGAAGTATCTTAATTGCTTTTGGGACAGCGTATTGATAATGGTTCAACTCAAACGGTTCCACTTCGAACCCTTTGAATTGCCCATCTGATGCTAATGCCTGCTGTGCATGCAAACAAACAATTTCCATATGTTATCACAACTAATCACAGTGGTTTTGTACACACTGCAATTACGGGCCGCTTGTCTTAAAATTACACTGCACTCTTTTTCCCCTGCGTGATGTTATACTCACAGGCCCGGTGTACTTTCCATCTCATTTGGAACATAAATGTTTGTATGAATTGAGTGAGCTGAGAGTAAATCGCATACAAGGAAACGAGGGAAAGTTGGTTGTTTTGGAAAATCCAGTGTGCAGCTAATCACGGACTGTACCTGTGCCATATCAGAACCAAACCTGTGCCAAATGTGTACCACGTGTGCTATATCAACTCCAGATCTGGGTTACATGTGTGTTATGTACAGCGAGGACCATACCTGTGCTATATCAGCCATATAGGACCATATCCGTGCCATACCTGTACCACCTACAGTATAATCCATATAGGACCACATCTGTGCCATATCTGTACCACCTATAATCCATATAGGACCACATCTGTGCCATATCTGTACCACCTATAATCCATGTAGGAGCACATCTGTGCCATACCTGTACCACCTATAATCCATATAGGACCTTATCTGTGCCATATCAAGGCTACATGTGTGCTATATCAGGTCTTAATCTGTGCCAATCAGACATGCGTGTTACATCAGGACCTGATCTGTGCCATATCAAGGCTACATGTGTTCTATATCAGGACCTGTTCTGTGTCATATCAAGGCTACATGTGTTCTACTGTATATCAGGACCTGATCTGTACCATATCGAAGGACCTGATGTGTACCATATCAAGGCTACATGTGTTCTACTGTATATCAGGACCTGATCTGTGCCATATTAAGGTGTGTTATATCAGGTCTGAATCTGTGCCATATTGTGGCCACGTGCGTTGCCTATCTGGATGGGACCTGGGTCATATCTGCGCAGGACTTGGGTCACATCTAGGCCTGATCTGCGGTGGCTGTATTGTGCTGCGGGCTCCTTTTCTCTCATTGCTGGGCCATGACGGGGGAGCTGAAGCAGGTATGTGTCGCGTCTGGGCCAAGCATGGGCCATGGCTGGACCTCGTGCACGTGCTCTCTGCCCGGCGCGGCCCGGGACCAGAGCGGCGGTGTGCTTGCTGAGCCGTGAGGCTGCCGAGGCAGGCAGGCGCGGACCGGCGGGGGCTCGCTTGCGCTAGCCGTCTCATTTACAAGTTGTGACAGGCTCGGATGGCTCCTGCCTCTCGGGCCCAGCCGGGCTATTTATCGGAGGCTATTCAGCAGCACGGCCCGCAAAAACAAACACAGGGCCAGGCGGCAGGAAAGTGCTGACTCCCTGAATACTCGCTTTTTTTTGCTCTGGGCCGCGGCGGAATGAAAGGAGCTCGACTCGCTTGCTTGCTCGCTCACTCTCGCTGCCCCTAGGACACGAACACGAACGCCTGAGCAGTGAGCCTCGCTCAGCAGAGGCCATGCTGACAGGCAAGGACCCCCCCACCCCCAGCCCTGCCCCAAACCACCACCACCACCACCACACACACAGACCTCCACCCACCACCACTACCACCACAGTCACAGCCCCCTCCCACTCCTGCCCCTGGTGCTCCCCTTCACCTTTCCCAGTTGACTTCAGGTGCAGTCATTTGCAGACTAAATGGTTGTGTCAAGGCAAAAGGTGGGAAGAAGAAAGAGAGAGAGAGACAGAGAGAAAGAGAGAGAAAGAGATATGGTTTCCACTGCCAGGGAGGAGAGGTTAATGAGTGAAAGCAAAAAAGCAGTCATACTCGACAGCTGCTTTAGGCCACGAGTGCAGTAAGTAAGTCTCATCACAGATGTGTGTGTGTGTGTGTGTGTGTGTGTGTGTGTGTGTGGCATGTTAAACGTCTCAGCTCAAGAAAACATACCGGCGATGCTTGTGCAGTTGGGTAATTCTTTCCACTGGATTTAAATCAACACCATCAAAGCGTTGCTCAGGTGAGCGTTCAGACAAAACAGCCTGCGGGTCATTTCCTGTATCCAGGCACTGACTCCGCTTTTCTTCCTTAGTTCACTGGAAACCCCTTAAATACTGTTTCAACATTCATCTTCACAAAAGAAATATTCTGACTATGACTTCAGCTCTCTGTTGTGGTGAGCGTTTTTGAGCTGACATTTCCTTGTCTAATAATATAAAAACACAACTTGATCTACAAAAATGATAAAAACACAACTTGATCTACAAAAATGTATCCTTAGGGGACACGGGGAAGATCAGAGGACATCAAGCCTTGTGTGATTAAGGATTTATTCATAGAGGCCTAAATTCGGGGGAATTCAATTTCCAAATGGCAGGGTCAGGAGCCCTCTTTAAAGGGAGTGCCTTGGGAGGCGAGGCCTGTGATTGGCTGGCCTCTTCCTGGACGAGGCCTCAGGTCTCTCGTGGGGTTAATCACTTCCTCAGACCTCCTACAGGAACACAGGCCCAGACGCCCTCCGAGAGCTGACATTCAATCCACATCTCTCACTCCCCCTCTGTCCATTTCTCTCTCTCTCTCTCTGTACCTCTCTCTCTTTCTCTCTACATCTGGCTCTCAATCTCTTGCTGAATCTCTCCCTCCATCTTTCATTGTATTTATTTTCCCCGCTCTCCCCTTCTATTTTCTCTCTCTCCTGTTCTGTCCCTCTCTCATATCCTCTCTCTGTTGTTCTTGCTCTCCCTCCCCATACTTTACCTCTTTCTCCTTTCTCTCTCTCTCTCTCTCTTTCTCTCTCCCCTCTCCATGCCCTAGCTGCTTCCCCCCACCCCCTTTCTACCTGTGCTGGCTGAACTGTTGAGGAGGGCTGAACAGATATAGCCCAGACTATTTGTGGAAAGCGAAAAGAGAAGAGAGAGAGAGAGAGAGAGAGAGAGAGAGAGAGAGAGAGAGAGAGAGAGAGAGAGAGAGAGAGAGAGAGAGAGAGAGAGAGAGAAGGTGCAAACAAAATTAGACAAGGTACAGACTCAGCAAGTAGTCTGGTCACTGAGGTTGAGGTGGGTGGGTGCAGACAGACCTGGTTGCCCAGGGAGGATATTCCATGCCCCTGCAAGTAGGAGACAGACTCTGACAGAATAGACAAAATTGTGTGTGGGGTATGGTGAAGGGACATTGATACCATGGACCTTGGAAAAGCAAATTAATGGAAATGTGCATAATGCATCACTATACATCACTTTGCATAATCTGCTAAATAAACAAATAAATACTTATTTGCATTTTCTTCTGACCCTTACACATAGCTTTATTACATCCACAAGTCCAAAATGTTGGTGTTGCACTGACTGCATATCCACAGACGTACACCTCCTCTGTCACAGCTAGCAGTCTGCCTCAGTGATAACACTGCCCCCAAGAGGAGGGAAGATTGGGTGGATACACACGCACACACACACACACACACACACACACACACACAGGTTATTGCTTATTTCTTTACTGCTATGTTGTGTGTTGTGTGTTGTGTATTGTGTATTGTGTGTGTGTGTGTGTGTGTGTGTGTGTGTGTGTGTGTGTGTATTACATTATGTACAGCTCTGGAAAATGAAGAGTATACATTTTTCTGATGTTATACTGTTTGCGGAGTCTCTTTATTTTGAATATGGCCATCACCTCATATATATATATATTTATATATATACAGTATATACAGTATATATACATATATAGGGAGGATATTCCATTATATATATACAGTATATATATGAGTGTATGCATGCTTCTTGGTGCAAAATATATTTTGTCTGTAGTAGGCAATAAGGAAATAAGACAGGGAAACAGACAGGTTTATTGAGAGGGAGAGGATCAAAGGTGAACGCAGTGTAGAAGGTGCAAAAGTGCCTTTAGTGATCATATCAATCCAGACATTACACCAATTAATAATCCATGAACACAAGCCAAGGGTTGCCATGGACAGTTTCTGATCATGTGTTTGCTGTCCACAGGTGCAGGTGTGTTGTGTACACTCTGTGTGGTCCGTGCCAGTGCAGGCCTCTCTTAATTAGGACGTTTCCATGGGAATGCCCAGAGCAACTTCCTCTTCCTCTTCCTGCGTCGGCCTCTACCAAGGGGTTCAGATGTCAAAGGCTGACTCACTTTGAAAATGCCTACTTACACAATCATACTTAGAAGTAAAAAAACCCCACATATGTAAGTAAAAACACATATGTTTGTATGTGTATTTGCTTGCATATGTAGGTATGCACATTATCTAAGCACATAGAACTGTACTAAAACTGACCGTACGTTGTCTTCACTATTTTCCATGGAGGTAATGTATCACCCTGTGAATTTGAGTCACACACATCTTTCCAGGCCCTTCACTTGAATCAAATGCCTTGTTGTAATTCACAAGTGTGCTCAGGCTCATCAAACGTCATGACCACAAGCGTGTCATTTTTCATGAATCAACACACATTCCAATGCCCTCTCATTCATAAATGCAGGGAGGAAAGCCTTGATCACACACACACACACACACACACACACACACACACACACACACACACACACACACACACACACACACACACACACACACACACACACACACACACACACACACACACACACACACACACACACACACACACACACACACACACACACACACACACACTCATGGAAACATTTCCCTGTCCCTCCTACCCATGATTGTATTATTAGACCAAACGGAGCTCATGGGCAAGAACAGAGCACCTCCCTGTGTTTGCATTATATCACAACTGATTTCTGGATAGACTGGGATGTGAGAGAGGGAGGGTAGAGGGGAGAGAGAGAGGGAGGGAGGGAGGGAGGGAGACTTAAGGGTTGTTTCACATATGGAGCTTGTTATTTCAACATTTTTTTTCTCTCCCCAGTAATTCCCTCTGTTTCAGATAATCTGCGCAATTCTATGTCTTCCCTCTGTTCCTCTCCTAGTTTCAGGTCCTAATGTTTTCCATCCTATCAGAAACTAGATGCTTATCTCTGCTTTGTGGCAAACAACCAAACAAAAGCAATGAACTCGGTGTTCTGATAGCTCGGCAAGGAACATTTTTCTGACGGGAAGACAAAGGAATGATAGCAACCTGTCTGCAATCATCTGTGTTCTTCATTCCACCTCAAACACCCACCTTAAGATAAACATACACTCACAACACACAGCTCAGATAGAGTACACACACACACACACACACACACACACACACACACACTACGGAAATGTACACATTTGAAAGCTGATGCAAAAAGCAACATATGTTTACTGAGAGGTAGTGGTTTATTGGCTGAGTATATGTTATCAGAATTGAATTGAAATTGGAAGAATTGTGGAGGGGAGAAAGATACAAAACAACAAATAAAGAAAGGGAATTAAGCAAGCTATAAGAACTATAGTGTACTATAAGAACTACAGTGAACTTTATGAAATGGGACAAACAAAGAGCAACTCACAATTTGTCCCCTCTGATGCTCAGGGGTCACGGATATAAAGCAAGCCAAATGGAGAGGACGGCATAAAGATCCAAAAGAGGTGCTGGCGGTATTAGTGTCCTGTGTTTAATGAATCCACACTAGGTACGTAGTGCAGCGTCGGTGGTTGGGCGCATCAAGTCGAGATTGGAGTGGTTCATTGGAAGTCCACTGAGTTTCTGCGGATAGTTTCCTCTGTAAAGCGGCCTGTTTATTCCTCCCAGTAGATGATTATCACTCTTTAGGGGGCCCTTGGAGACTCGCCTCACCTTGCCTCACTGTCGAGAGTGGGGAACACTGCCAACGCAGGACAAAACTCCCCGCTTCGCTCCCCGAGGACCAACGCTCCTGAAACACCTTGCACTTGCTGATGCATTTGAAAGAAATGGCCTGTAACAGGCAACTGTTAGAGAGCAATATGAGCATGCCAGTACACCAAACAGCCAATGTAAGCTCAACACGCATGCATACCATGTCAGAAAAGAGCAGCGAGAGCAGATTGTGCTGGTCTCTCAGGGGACTGGGGACAAGCCCTGCACAAGCTGCCGCACTGACTAGGCCTATGGTGTAAGACTGAGCAGTCTTAGCAGCTATTCTACTGCATCAAAGGTATCCAATTCAGGTTCTTTTTCTTTTGCATTTTCTTTGCTACTCAGCTCCACCAACAGTTGTGGAGTATTCGTATTTTAGACAACTGCCTTAAATACCACTCTCCCTGGACACAGTACATGTGGATTTGTTAGCAAACCAGCAAATATTATACCTGAAGAGTCGTGCCTATTTGAAAAGGTAATATTACAAGACAACATTACAAGGTACAAAACTTGCATAAGTGGTAGCAGCCATTAGGCTAGGTGTTAGGGTAGGGTATAGCAATGCTAATAGAATAGCTAATGCTAGTAAGTAAGCTGAAAGCCAAGGCTGCTAACTGTATTACATGGTATCTTTAGGTGGCGGGAGGGAGGTTTACACAACCTTCATACTGCACAGATATGGACTAGCTGGCTACCGTCACATAAGCTCACTTCTTCTTCTGTTCAACTTCAGGTAAAAGTTTGCAACTAATGACATGAAAAAAATGAAATGAAAAAATAAGAGGCCAAACGAACATACAGTCCTCGGCATAAGTGAATACACCCATGCTACAGTTGACTAAAAAGAGGAATGAGAAATCTTTTGGAAAAAAAAGATGAGATATCTTTTGGAAAATCATATTTTTCAGTTAGCCTATTAGCTAGTTTGATTTGCATTGAGCTCAATGAGCATCAAACCAGTTAATATGCTAACTGAAAAAAACAACATGCAAATCTCTAGGCATGATGAAGGGTATGTGATGATGTGGGGCTATTTTAATTCCAAAGACCAAGGGAACTTCATCAGGATGCATAGGATCCTGGATCCATGAAACTGGCCTTTAAAAATAAAACATTGCCTGCTTGTATGGGAATTTAACATACAGTAGGGGTGTAGGCTACCCACTTATGTTATGCCCCTGTATTTTAAGAAAGAACATTTATTTATTCATTTATTTACGATACATTATTCATTAACAAAGAAAATTGGTGTCCTTAAATGTCGGATTTTTCTCATTTCTTTAATTAATAAAATCACTTTCCAAAAGATGATCTCTTATTCCTCTTTTTAATCAACTTTAGCATGAGTGTATTCACTTATGCTGAGCACTGTATTTCAACTGATTCATCTGTCTTTTCAATATGTTACTCCATTCTTGGATCCTTTTGTTGGTTAATGTAAGGTGAATTAGGATTATGTCATGGCTTTTGTTATGTCATGATAGTGTGCTGTGGGATTTTTCATAGTAGTGTGCAACAAGAACACGTGTGCAACTTGTTATTTGGATACCCTAGAAGTACTGTATACCTCTACAGAAGTATAGAAGTATACCCACCAGGCTACCTAAATCAAGTGTGTATTTGATAATACACTGTGCAAATACACATTTGCTAATCATCTAGCTTCTATGTAAATATTACAATTTATTTGTTCTACCACCATCTAGCAAGATACTTAATAAGCAAGGTACATAATAATAGACTTTGTTCAATTGAAATTCTTGTTGAAAATTAATGCTCAGATATAACATTTGGCAGTTGGCCTGTTGTTTTGTCCATTCAAATTATTGTTGCATTTTAGCTAGACCACAATTACTTTAAACTTATGCATAAGCAATGAGCCCAAGCACAATTACAGCTAGCGAGGTATGCCAAGGAAGTGCCAGCAGGGCTGTGCCGCAGAATTGAGTTGATTAAATCTATAATTTCTTCATTAGACTGCCTTACCAGCAGCCATTTTAATAATAACTTGGGAAGTACCAAGTGTTACTATCATGGTAACAGCTATTCCTATTGTTTACTGCCAGCATCTTGCTCAGTAAGCGATCACATTATTTCACAGATCCAATAGCACACAACTTCATAATTGTGTTTTCACACTGACGATATAAAAGCCATATCTCACTTTGAAACTAATAATGAGAGTGCCATTGGGATTTCAGAGTCTCTTACAGACCCAGGGAGCATCTCTGTCGCCGAGCGACTTGATCCTGCCTTGCTGCAGCTTTCTCTGGAGCTTGCTTTGCACGTGTTGTTGACTTGCCTTTAGGCATGGATCCAGTGGCAGGTGTGATTTCTGATGGCTTTTGCTCCAATTTGAGACAAACCCTTGCGGCAGAAGCCACCCCTCGCTGTGCGAGTCTATTGAGAAGTGAGACCGCAAATGGGGCATATTTTTTGTGTGTTTGGAGAAGTGCTCAGAATTCTTTACTGCTACGGCCTCTGTCACTGAGATGGAGTTCCACACGAGGCAGGGCCAAGCAGTCATAAAACTTTACTGGGGCAATATCGTATATAAAATGCCAAGAGCTTATGTCAGGCTCACTTTCAGTTAATGACTGTGATATAGAAAAGTGCATTACACATTCATAAGGACACACAGTCATGTGGTTGATAACAGTGCACGAGGGCCATGTAATAGCAGTTATGTTTAAGACTGTTAAGAATATCAATAGCAGAGGAAATGCATATGTTAATTATGAGTAAACAAGAAAATAAATCTGTTACACCATTTTAGTATGTTGATGGCGTTTATAATTTATTTATAATTTGTTTTTCAAAATGTATCTCTAAACAATCTAGGCACTGTATGTATCCTGCTGTTTGAGTCAGTTCCCAATAACAGAGGCAGGCATCCCATCTCAGAATATACTAAGGACACAGGCATGAGAGAAAGCATTGCACAGTCTGTGGATGAAGCCGCTTGTGCAATGGAAAACAAAGCATCCTTGACAAATAGCTTTTTCAGACCATCATAACAAAAATGTTTGCCCGGATGCCAACACAAAGATCAAAACATGTGACATGAATCCAAATGACCCCTGCATTATTCTAATGTGGAGTCATGTCCATTACCAACATGAGTCCTGTCAGACCATAGCTACAACTATTTCATTAAGATAACACACTGAAAGGACAAGTATGCAGGCCGCCTGTAAGACTTTCAGGTGGGTGCCGGGCCTCCAACAGGGAATGTCATAAGTGATCCGGGGCCCAGCTGCATTAATGAGCTGCTCCTTTGTTCCTCGCTCTGCAGAGGGGCAGCACACTCAAGAATGCAGCCTACACCAAGGAGCTGGAGCGGGAGCTGCAGTCGGCAAGGACGCTCAGCACATCAAGAGCCATTCTCTGAAGGAGGCGCTCATCAATATGGGCCTGTCCTCTGAGGGCGGTGCAGGCCCGCGTGCTCTAAAGTGCCTTTCATTCTCATCTTGTTTATCTGCAGGGACAACGCCGCGTAGACAACGGTGAGAGTCATTGAGCGACTTGAGCGAGAGAGAGAGAGAGGGATAGAGGAGGAGAGAGAGAGAGGAGGAAAGAGCCTGCTGGAGAGAGGGAGAGGGAAAGAAGGATGCGGAGATCTTTGATCGTTCACTTTAAGGCCAGAGCCTTTGATGTGCCTAAATGCTGAGTGCATACTGCTGCCAAGTCAGGACACAGCTGTTGGGTAAGTCTCCATGAGAACTCTTCACAATCCACTAGCACTCTTAACTTTTGGACTTCCAGAGAACCCTGTCTGTTAAAGTGAAACATGCTCACAAGTTGTCCCAACTCATTAAGGCCGCTTAAGCACCATATCGTGAACAGGAATGTTATACACCCTTTGTTTTGACTTTTCTCACACTGATGCATATTCCTTAAATGTTTTATATTTCTTTCTCTGCTCTGAAATGACTACAGCTCTCTCTTTTCGCATTGACTCAGAGTGTTAATAATGCATTAGCCACTAACAGTGCAGTCATATACAAAACATCAATATCATACGCTGCACACTACACAACATAGCTTATAAATATTCTCCATCTGGCTCAGCTAGCTGGAATATAAAGTGTTTTCTTTCTTCTCTTTGGAGCTATTTACCATTTGATTTCCTGCTCCGCGTCTACTCTCTCCTTCCCCTCCTGTGTCGCCTTGAAAGGGGGACCCTGGGGGACAGGCAGATAGGCAAGGCACATAAACTGTCAGAGGGAACTTAATAAACAAAATGAAAGGGGCCTGCGGGTGGGGGGAGGAGGGGAGGAGGGGAGCCATGGGGAATTGAGTCGCTAGCCATCTCATCGGCCCACCTATCCCTTTTCCAGGTGATTGACATCGCCAGCGCTCTGCCTCCCTGTCATCCCCATAGTCTCTTATTAAGGTCTCAGCCAGCTGCACCACGCTCATCTGGGATGTCCCGGGCACATCTCCCATTCAAATGCGCAGACTATTTTATCGGCCCGTTTTCCTCCCCATAGCCGCCAAACAGAGCCCTCCTCCAGTACGCCGCCAACTATTTGAAATTCATGTGTCTCCGGCTCCAAATCTCTCCACCTGACCTTGTGTTGACTATTCGGATGGGTGCTGCCTATGCTGATGGTGACTGACCCTTCCCCTCTCCAGAGTGGTGGAATAAATCTGCGTCTTTGTAAATAAGCACGAGTCACTCTGATGTTGGGGGACCCCTTCTAAGCGCAACCCCACACCTAACCCACCCCCACTTCCACACACCCAAAAGTAAGCAATCAAAAGCTGTGCTTTTCAGATGAAGCCGCCGCAGCAGCTATGAACATTAGCCGCGCTAGACAAGCGTGCGCTGTACAACAAGGCGCCCAGATTCACAATTTCCTCTCCACTTTTCTCAGCGACATGATCAGTACACCCTATTTCACGCATGTATTGTCATCCCATTTTGAGACCTTTTTCATGCTAACGTTGTGGAGCGTTTTTATTTAAAAAGTGCACACAGTGGGACTAAACAGGATTAACCATGCCCTCCCCCCCATTCATTCATCACCACACACGCCACTGCTGATGCTGGTCTCACCCGAGCGTGTACATATATAAGGTATATGCTGTATATGAGCCTACGCGGAGTGGAACGCGCGGCGCTGATTTCCATGTCTCCGTGGCAGTTGTGCGTGGCTGTGGCATCAGGAGAGGAATAACGGGCTGTGCTGAGTGAGCATACATATTCACCAGCGGCTGCTGCTAGCACAACCCATTTGCAAGTCCCCCGCTGCATGCAGCCTGCTTAGGCAACCATGGCCATTTCAACAGGAGCCATGGCCCTCTGGCTTGGAGCAGGTGGATTAAATCTCAAATGTTATATTTATGGGGTTTCTCTCTCTCTCTCTCTCTCTCTCTCTCTCTCTCTCTCTCTCACTTGCTGTTATTGTCAGTTGACTCACATATGCTTTGTAGGCTCTGTCTTTGTTGTTTTTCAAAGGTTGCTGCTATGCTATGCTGAGTTTTGCTCAGCTTTGACACATTTATTCAACAATATGATTCATCATTGTTCAAATTTTTGCTAAATTGCTGTTTTGGCAGGTATTAAAAGAAAGATTACACTAGAATGTCAAGTGATCTATAGTGTCTAAGAGCTTTAAGCCATGAAAAAGTGAGCATAAGGATAAAACTAATAAACCCTTGTTAATTTACAATTTGGGGGAATGGAGGTGATAAGATAGCAGATAACATATCCAGGTGATAAGATAGCAGATATCATATATGAAAGTGCTCATGAACAAACTCAGTCGTCAAGTGCTACCTGAGGCTAGCAACCTAACCCACCACAAAAAAAACATCCCGCTTTCACAGAAGGAGAAGAGATGAGCTGTGGAGATCTGCCTCTTGGCCGTGGCCCTACTCGATGTGGTTCACCCACTGGTTGAAGAGAGGAGTTCAGAAAGGGAGTGAAGGGAGTTCAAGAGGGCGATGTGTACCCATCTCTACTGTCTAGGCCAAAGGCCTGCAGAAAGGGCTTCTCCATGAAGGTAATCCATGGAGAGGAATCAATGGAGAAGCTGGGCAGTGGGCTGACTTGCACCTTTAGGCATCTGCTGCTTCCTCAAACGGACTCAATTCAAGGGTTGAATGTATTGATATTTGTCTACTGTACCTGTTACACATGCAGAAAAACATGTTTTCATACTCCCGTACATTTGACATTCATCATTTATATGCACTACAGGTAAAGCAGCAGGTAAAGCAGCACAGTAATATACACCCACTAACAAACAGTGTCTTCTTCAGCCCTGTACCCATTAGCTAGAATACTAGAGTTACCACATCTGATGTCAATACTGGATAATTCAATTAATTGATTGCATAAAGTGTTGAATACCACTATTCCCGGGAAGTGGATACATACATTTAGTAATGGAATATATTATATTATATTGAGCTGGCAATTTGGCGCTGCTTCCAAGGGAATCATTTTCTCCATAATGGTGGTTGAGGGATTAAAAGATGGATCGATGTCTCTCCTTCTTGTAATGCAAAAATGGTTAACGTCTCGAGATGACTTGATCTTTGAATATTATATCCATAGCTTATTTCAGTGAGCCCACAGTGTGGAATAAAGGAGGGGGACTTGGAGCTATTGTTGCTTAGATGTTGGAGTGACCTCTCACCCTCCCCTCCGAATAAATTAATTATTTCTGTCATCGCTGCTTAAGCGTTGGCTTCCACTTACCGCGTTCCCTTTGCATTCCCTGTGCTTGTGATTAAAAACTGAAATAATTGGAGACATGTTGACTCGCAGGTCAAGCCAATTAGAGTAATACGAGTTTTATTTGGCAGTTCACTTTGGCTTCGGTGATATCAAAGAAAATATATGCCACCCCCAGGGAGCCACTAATGTATTCACCTTCTCCAAATGATCACGCCTTTCTGTGTGCTTTAATATTACTCGCTAAACATAAAACAAAGCTCTTGCTTGGGTCACCTCACCTTCTGTGCTACCAGCAAAGAAAAATTGGAAAAAAAAGAAAGGGGTTGGGGTTGGGTAACGAATGAAAACAACAACATCCCTTTGCTTCCTGACTTAAGTCACCTACAGCATCTGGCCCAGTTTAAACACAAAGAGAGTGAACGAGAGGGAGAGAGCGAGAGAGCTGAGGAGAAAGATATGCTATCTATCACACACGCTTGTGTCAGACCTGCCCCAGTAAAACACAGAGGCGTAAATAATGTGCCTGCAGAAATGAAGCTGTGCGCCGTTGGCCGCGAGCGTGGAGATGGGCCATAAAACCCATGCAGCTCCATTGTTGTTGGGGTGCCTGCCTTGCAGCGCTAGCTCCAGCGTGCACCATTAATGCAGCACAGCGCCCCAGCTAATGAACTATAAACATGGTGCCAGTGAAAGCCTTTCTCCTGAGTCAGATAGATTTCAAAACCTCTCCTGTGTAAATAATACATACATGTGGATTTACGACTAGTGAGAATGCCCTTTCTAACGCTTTTCTTTATGACAAAGAAAACTTCACAAACCATACAGATATTCACCATACCAATGGATGGCCTATACTGTATGTCTCAGAAGTAGATATCCATTTCACTCAGGCACATCTAGTGATACTACTTATCATTCGGATAAATGCATGTAGAACTCTCACGGCAGATTTGTGTCGTTGAGGTTATCACTGGAGCCCAAAGTGAGAGGTAGTAAAACTGAAGGGTAAAGCAAGGTGTGCATATCCATCTAATAATGAGTGGTGCTAATTAATGGTGACAGCCGCGCCCCTTGTTGTAAATAACTGTCTCAAGGTTATCTCCACGGGGCCCAGGGCAAAGAGAGGCCCAGCAGAGGACACTCACTCATCCACAGGACAAAGATGGAGAGATTTTGTCAAGTGCATGAGGTTGTTTTTTCTCTGGGAAATATTTTTCAATTTTGGCCTGGCACACACACATACACACACACACACACACACACACACACACAAAAGGTTTCCTTCAAGACAAACATGTCGGCCTCATCCACCTTGGTGTTTGTAAATGAATGGCCTCAAAGACCTTGTGAAGGCCGTCTCGCAGACTGATTTTTCTTTTTGTTTGTTTGACTCAGCGGTGGAGTAACGTCCCCTGAATTAATCAGACATCATCAGACTGGGTTAAGTGAAGAGGGTTTCAGCTACAACAGACATTTTGAGCAACAACTGGGGGCAGCTGGGTTTACACAGACTGGGAGACAGACACCTTATCATGTAGCCACTCAATTAGGGCAGCAAAGACACTCAGAATGGCTTGAGGTTAATGGAATGTGTGTGTGTGTGTGTGTGTGTGTGTGTGTGTGTGTGTGTGTGTGTGTGTGTGTGTGTGTGTGTGTGTGTGTGTGTGTGTGTGTGTGTGTGTGTGTGTGTGTGTGTGTGTGTGTGTGTGTGTGAGAGACAGAGAGAGAGAGAGAGAGAGAGAGAGTGTGTGTGTGTGTGTATGTGTGTAAATGACTGTGTGAGTGTGTATGTGACTGTGTGAGTGTCTATGTATGCATGCAATTGTATGACGTATGGCTCTTTGATTAACATAATCCTGATTAGCGGTGAGAGTGCAGGTCACAGTAAAAATGTCACGCGGTGGACTAACTTCGCTTTTAATGTAGGCTCAGGAGGATTGGAACCGCAGGCCTGGACGTGAGGAGAGCTTAATCTCCCTCGCCCAAATGTCACCCTGTCCCCAACCTCCTCTCATAATTACATCACCCGGACAGAGACGCCTCATTTCCCCTCCGATAGAGACCTCATCGCGCAGCAGCAGTGTCATACACACACGACAGGATACGGCGGGACTGGGGACGGGAATAATAGATTTATCTCCATCACTCATAGTCTCTGGCACACGCTTGGTTTATCAGGGATGCTTCCCTGGGGTTTACTCCACTGTATTAGCCGCGTTCCGACCACTCGGTTTTCGGTATAAAAGCTTACTCGAAAAGTACGGTGATGCGCACAGAGCAATTAGCAGGAGAGGAGGGAGCCATCTTGGAACCTGGCTGTTGTTAATCAGGTTAGCTAGTGGAACGTGTTGGTACGGCGTTGATTGAGAGGCAGCGTGGCCCACATGAGGCATCACCTGTTCAGCCGCTCAGAGGCACATGTGGAGGGACACAGCATGACATCCACGGCCTCACTGACTTATCTGCAAGCAAGAAGAACAAGCAGAGATATCGCATGCAAGGCGGGAGTGACTGATACTGACTGATTGTCTTGACTGATACATGTGTCCTAGGTTCCGGATAGACACACACACACACACACACTATCTTTTTTTCTTTCTTTCTTTCTTTCTTTCTTTCACACACACACACACACACACACACACACTATATTTTTTCTCTCTTTCAAACACACACAAACACATAGACGTATGTGCGCGCACACACACACACACACACACACACACACACACACACACACTTGAGTCTGTTTTCCACCAGTGCCAGTGTGCTGCTATCTCTATGCAACCACGCAGAGGTCAAGCCCTATTCTTTACATAAGTGCTCTTGGAAAAGCAGCGGAGGAAATATGAGGCCGATAAGGGACACTAAATCGTTGTGCGGTGCGGCGCGGGCCCACATGTAAATAGGTTTTCACGGGGCGAAAGGGGAAGCGGGGGACGTGGCCGGAGAATGAGCAGGCAGTGATGTACGAGTGCTTTGTTAATTGACACGACTTATGAGGTGATAAGCAGCCGCGCTGCCCTGCGCTCCACGTCCTGCTTTAACTCCCACTGTCACCCGCCACCCTACATTTATTGCACCAAGCAATTTTGGTGATGAAATATTTATGACAATCACTTTCGGTGTAACGCACTGAGGCATTCAATCATGTGGACAGCGTACAATGTTTGGTTCCAGGGGGAAGAGGGAGACAAACGTATCAGTGATAGAACAGCACTGTAAAAGAACGAGATAGAGAGAGAGAGAGAAAGAGAGAGTAAAAAGTAAGAAATAGAAGGAGTGAGTGTGAACTCAGAAAGAGAGGGATAGAGGAAGGGAGAGAGGGGAAAGCATTACCTGAATAGTCCAGAAATGAAAACATCCACACAAGCTGAAAGAGATGGTAACCTAATTCAGGTCAGGAATTTCCCTGTGTTTGTAGAACGTCAGTTTTGTTTCCCATCATTTAGGTCTTTTTTATGTCCGGGGGATGGTTTGAGCCATGAATACATAAATACCAAAGCCTCTAAGAGTCTGGCTACATTATACTCTTACAAGAGTCATCTAGTCAAATAACGAAAGATTAATGAAAACAAAACAATGGCTATATGAATATAGGCTATACTCCATTAAAACAGTGTAGTATCGTAATTAATGTCCCATTCAAGGTCCATTACATTCACATGCATCAGTAAGACACTTAATCTCATCATATGACAGATTCGTCACAGTGTCATTGCAGTTAGTTATGTTGTTTGTTTTATTATGTGCTTTGTGCTATTTACCCCATACCCAACACACACACACACACACACACACACACACACACACACACACACACACACACACACAGATGAAATGTAGGACAGAGAGGCTGCAGCAGGACAGAACTTGGGGAAGGGGGGCAAATTGAATCAGCAAAGTCAAACGGAACGTCCCCGGATTCTTTTTTTTTAATCTCATTCCTTTCCTTACTCTCTCCCCCGGCCAAGGAACACAAACATCGCTCTGAAATGAAAGAGCGGCCATAGCGGACACCTTCTTCCTCTCCAAACACGCCTGGACGGAGGAAAAGAGAGGGAGAGAGGGATAGAGGGGGTGGGAGGGAGGGATGGAGAGAGAGCTAGGAGGGGAGGAGAGGAGGGCAGAGGAAGCAGGGGCCTGCTCTATGATGTCTTTGAGTCATGGTCGGCTTGCGAGGGCCGGGCCAAGGAAAACTCCTGGGCCAAACAGCGGGAGGATTGTGCCTCTACCTGGCCGCGGATAAAATGCACATTCATAGAATTTTACTGCTCATACCTCAGCAGCTCCACAATGGCGCCTTTTGAGAGGCGCATGTGAGCAACGCGGGGCGGTCTCCGACGGGCCAGCCTCAGATTAGACGGCCAAGATTCATTTCAGAGCGTTCACAAACACGCACAGACTCACCATTCATACGCGTATGACGGATAGACGTGCTAATGGGGATTCATTGATTAGGTAATGGCGCTGGGTTTGAACCCTATTGAAGTCTATCAGTCGTCTTTGTGTGCTTGTGTCTGCCCGCGCTGCATATGGCACTGGGTGAGCATAGTGTGTTTTAGGTGGATTCGTCATTGTTGCGCGAATTCTTTACCACCTTACATCAGCAACCGACCCATGAGGATTGGAAGGGGTTTTATTTGTCTTGTATTTTTCCATGACACGTACACTTGCTGGGCATCTTCAACTGTGTCTGATTTAGAGAGAGAGAGAGAGAGAGAGAGAGAGAGAGAGAGAGAGAGAGAGAGAGAGAGAGAGCAGCAGGTAGACACTTGAGCGATTCACGATGCCAAGGTGAGCTATGCGGCACAGTGAGTTCATGCAAGCAGCAGCTGCTTAAACATCCGCACAGGATAAACACTCTGCCAGGCCACTGGAGAAATGTATACAGGCACCATTACCGCTATCCGGCCTGTTTACCTCCGAAGGGCCTGCGAGATTTTAAAAGGCAGCTCAGAGAGCAGGGAAATGGTTTTGAGGTGGATTTTATGTTGACTTTTAAGCCTGCATGAAAGAATGGAACAGAGCGAGAGAGAGAGGGTGAGAGAGAAAGAGAGAGAGAGAAAGGTAAACAGGTCACAGAGAGAGAATCGGAGGATTGACCGCTCGGCCTCTCTAATCCTGTTTATCTCCGTTGTTTGACACAGCGGCCTGCGTTAAGCCTTTGCTCTAATTTGTCTTTGCTACACCCTGCGTGTGATTCTTAACCTAATTCTCTTTGTTACCCTTCCTTTTTACTCTTTCTTTCTTCCTCAAATCTCTTTCTTTTCAGAAGTCCCACTCACATATTCTCTCACGTGCTCGGGTTTCAAAAAGCCCCAGACAGTGTTCAACAAAATCTAAATGAAACAGTATTGTGTAGCATAATAAAAACTGTAAGTTTACATGATTTAGTTTCATCTTTTGCACAGAGGGTGCATCCATTCCCTGGTAAAACTGAAGGCGCTAACTAGTTGTGCCCCTCGCAAGGCCAACAGGTTCGTGTGCATCCCTCGTCAGACCAGCAGGTTTGTGTCCACCCTACCCCTGAGCCTCTCCCCACCTCAGGCCGGTGCCAAGCGCTCCTGGAACCCTTGGCGTGGGCCGCAGTGAAAGTTTATCTTGACATGATGACAGCGAGGGTCCGAGTGAGGGAGCGCGCAGCGCACGGCGGTTGATGAAATGGCTTTACCTTGGGTGTGCGGGGGAGCTGGCCCTCCTGAGGTGAGGCAGAATGGCGCTGGGGGGCCGGCGAGGGCCTCGGGCGCATCCTGAGCTGCCTTTTGATGTGCCTGATGAATGCTGCCTGATGGGGAGCCGACTGCTTCTGAGGCCCGGAGGAGCCGAGGAGGGAGACAGAGAGAGAGAGAGAGAGAAAGAGAGAGAAAGAAATAAAGAGAGAGAGAGGGCGCCTGCTAAGGCTTTTCAGACCCCAGCTCACGCGTCCACCCTCTGGACAGTCACAGAGGATGCAGCGCCTGAGAGGGGAGCTTAGCAGAAAGCCACCAACAAAGCCTCGGCTGGGACCAGATGCATGCTGGGATGCTGAACCCACCCACCCCCCACCCCCCTCGACTCCAGCGCTGCTCTGCCAACCTGGCCCTCACAGTGACAGGTGAACTGCGCGCACCTATGGAGAGAGGACACAACAGGCACCGAATCTAAAGGTTATGGCCAACAGGGCAGCATAAGCGCCAACACATGGGGCCTTTCAGCACAGACCTGAAGAGAACATCCTCAGTGGGACACTGTTTTCATCACACTGAAAGTGGCTGTCGGAGCGCTGAATGCCGTGAGGGAAGAAAAAGAATCCTTTCCATGCGAGTGCTACCTGAGAGCTATCGCCCACATACCCCCATACATGCCAGCATCACTCATATCCATACGTCTGATGGAAATGACATTAGCCTCCTGGCGGGAGTCCCATATGTTACATTGGCTGAAAGGTTACTAAGACTTCTAATATTAACTTAGTAAATAGACATTAAAGTTTATATGTGGGTCTTTAAACTGGGTATTCTCTGTTAATGGCTTGGAAGATGCATCCACAAAAAAAGGCATTTCCATATGTAGCAAACTGCCCCTTAGCCTCAGGCACTTTGGCACACAGCCAAATGTGATTTCTATTTCATGTGCTAGTTCATTGATGCTGGCATTGTGAATGTTACATAATGCATATACTGTAGACATATTTTCTCATTCCACTCTCTCTCTCTCCGTCTCTCTCTGTCTCTCTCTCTCTCTCTCTGGTCTGAGGGAGGGTCTGTTCATTAGTTCCCGCTCATCCATGTTCAGCTTCTGGTCTGTCTCCATCTGTTGGCTGTGGAGAGTACCTGCCTCAATATAAATGTAACCACAGTCATAGCCAGAGCACATTCATAATTGCCTCCTCTAAGCCATTCTTCCTACAGGAGCAAGACTGATGGAGGAGCTGACAGCTGACGTCTTGTTGTTCTGTGAGTCACTTCTGGTTCTTTTGAGTGATTCAAGCGAGGCAAAACTCCATTCTCAAGAGAGGGATTTGTTCTGACCAGGATTAAGATAATGGCAACAGCTTAAGGTGCTGAGAAAAGAACAGTTTCTTAAAAGAAAAGGGAAAAAAAACATTTATATAATGTTCTGAATGAGGTCATACGATAAAATGAGCCTCTCCAAGAAATCAAGTCCAAATCTGATATACAATTAGCAGGAAGTTCCACAGTTTTTCATCATGAATTAGTTTCTTTTTTCCTCTTCTCATTTCCTGAGTGAGCCTTCTCACTTAAGCATTATGATCCTGACCAGTGGAAACAGAAGGCAATAAAAGAAAAAAAACACCCTTCTCTTCTCTTCTTTCCTCTTCTCTTCTGTCTCAACCCTCAGACGATGGTGATGTCTGTTTCATTATGGAGCAGAAAAAGGCTGGATATAAATGTATGCACTAGCACAGACAGCATATCACACTGACAGGGGAGATAATAGGGCTGCCACAGCACAGGCCTCCATAGCGCCCAGGAGGGTGGAGGAGCTTTGGCTCTGTTATGTGCGGTATGAGGCTTCATTTTTGCTTGGGCCGGACGCGAGGAGAGAAGAGGAGATGGGGTGTGTTTGAGTGTGTGTGTGTGTGTGTGTGTGTGTGTGTGTGTGTGTGTGTGTGTGTGTGTTTCAGCAGAGGCTCCCATTCCAGAGCCTTACGCTCTAATAACCGTGAGGCCCATCACGGTGAAAGCTGACACCGCTGATCGATGTCGACAGGTAGTTTCAAGGCCGCTGATAAAATCTCAGGGAGCGCAGCTCTGCACATGTTCCGGCAAGGTAAAGCAGGGGAAGTCTGTGTGTGTGTGCGTGTGTGCGTGTGTGTGTGTGTATGTGTCTGTGTGTGTGTGTGTGTGTGTGTGTGTGTACAAGTGTGTGTGGGGGAGAGAGAGACAGAGAGAGAGAGACAGGAAATATGTGCGTGAATATGAATGTGCGTGTGTGTGTGTGTGTGTGTGTGTGTGTGTGTGTGTGTGTGTGTGTGTGTGTGTGTGTGTGTGTGTGTGTGTCAAAGAGGGCATGTGAAGGCCCATTTTAAGCCCTTTTTTTTCCCTTCAGTAGATTATGAATTCACAGAGTTCATAAGCTTCCCCTGGACCAAGGATTTTATGGACTGGTTCTGTTGGCTAGCTTAATGAGAAAAAAAGCTGCCATACTCCTGGATCGCCTAGCGCTTGATGTGCTGTTGAACTGAATGTGCTTTCCAATGAATTTCAGCCGGCAAAGTAAATAACCAGCCCATCTCTGAAAACTTTTTTTGAGTTGCTGTGAGGTGTGAAATGTTTCAGAAACATAAAAGAAAAACATGATCTTTGGCCTTTGTGCTTGTAAGAGCCACTGCTCCGAGATTGACAAAATTCTCTTTTTTTTGCACTCTAAGGAGCTTTTCCGTTTCAATGGTTCTTATTTTTCTTTCAATAAAACATAGTCAGCAGACAGCTTGACTGCCAACTTCAATACGTCTCTCACCAGGCACGGTGTCACATGGTTGGGTGAAAAAGACTCACTATTGGCTGATGGCAGTTTCCATGGAGATGGCACTCTGTGTGCCTTCCTGGGAGAATGTAAACAGTCACTGAACATGAGAGGATTTATATAAATTGTTTTCTAATCTTATTTCTCATTTCCATACTGCAATGGATATTGGCTGGGAAAAAGAGAGAGAGAAGGGTGGAATGAGAAAGAGACAGAAAGAGAGAGAGAGAAAGAGGAAAAGAGAGAAAGAAAGAGAGAGGGGCATTTAAGTGAACCCATTTATTTCACAAAGGTGTAAATTACTGTCCTCTTGCGTTGTGCAGACATTGCAACATGAGAAGCTGCCCTGAAAGTATTTTATCCAGAACATGTGCAGACATAACTCTAAGAAAAATATAATCTCGTATTGCACTCTCACTCCTTTAACAACATCTCCATTAAGATTGACCCTGACAAACTCATACTTGTGGCTTTACACATTAGAGCCAGTAGGAACATGATAAACCATTGCAGTCATTTCAATAACGTTGATCCTCCAATCCCTTGCACTCAAATGTGATTAATGTCCTTCATATGGTGTTTGGAAACACTAAGGAAATGTCTTGCAGAAATATCTGCTTCTTCACTACTTATGTCACATAAGTCAGGTCTGGATTCATAACACTGTTATGTTTGCATTAGCTTGGCTGCTGTAAAGTATAATTGTCTTGGAGGCTCATACTCTTACTGGCTTTCTCAGTTTGTTTGTTTTCTTTTATTGACAGAATTCAAAGTTCTGATAATCTTTTATTCAGTGCTTTACACCATGTTGTCTCGTGGGATTCTCAGCAGCCATTTTGGGGATTTGCTTCTTGTTGCTTGAGTGAATCTAAGCATTTCCATGGGATAGAGATTAGGGAGTGGTGAAGCATGAAGGGCAAGGTGAATAAAAGTATCAGCCCAAAGCCACTGCTCTTTCAGAGGAAGGGAGGAGAGGTGGGGAGAGGGGGAGGAGGTGCACACACAAGAACAAAAAACACTGTTAGTGCACGAGCTCTGCATTCTTTGTAAAGTGAACCCCCCACTGACCTTGTCTCTCCCAGATAAACGATGACGACTCTCGAGTGGATCTGGTCCACACCCGGCTCTGGTCTGGCCCACATCTGGCCCATATCTGGGCATATAGTCATGCTGGGTCTGGGCTGAGTGTGAGTCTGATATTCCCCGCCCTGCAGGCTCATTCCCAACCGGCGCTGGCACTCTGTTGAGTCCTGCTTGGCTGAGCTTCAGCCTAATATGGGATCCTCATTTCTGTGACACTATGATGACAGGGCTAAAATATATAACCACCGTTCTCTCTTTTGTGTCTCCCATCTCTCTCTTTCTCTGTCTTACACACAGCCACACACAGACACACTTTATTCTTTCACTGTCTTATTCTCTCTCTCTCTTTCTCACACACATTTCCTTGCCTCCCTCCACACACAAACACACACACACACACACACACACACACACACACTCTTGCCCTCTGCCAATAACAAAATGAACATGAGAATGGGCACAGAGAGTGAAGATTGGACGTATCCAAATTCTCATGACAAAATACCTACCAATTTACATACCCCCAGGGATGAGTAAAGATGGCATTTTAATAAAGCCCAAAGCTTTATGGGGGACAAATGTTTCTTTTTTCATAGCTAGTGTCTTCAAGGCTCAACCACATTCCCCATAGTCAGTCCGCTTGCAATAAAAACATGTTATTAGAACAAAAATGTTAATAGATACTAGATCCAGATCAACAGGAACCTGTACTGAAGCCAGAGTTTAGTTGCTGGCTTGTAAAAGACATTGTGTTTATTTCATGCACATTCCACCTACTGAAGATAAACACAGTGATTGAATTATTTTAATTATTTAAATCTCCGAATCGTCCCTGAGATGACTTCTTTGAACTGAAGAGTCAACGCCAGTATCTAATTCCATATAAGGTGAAATAAAGACAGTTGAAGCAGAGCACTGGAGTGGAGGAGCCAAACTACATATGACATTAGCATATGAATTCTGTTCTGTTGACTAGTGTTGCTGTGCATGGAGGATCGGCCAATTATGAGTTCTGTCCAACATTGGTGGTAGGTGTAGAAAAAAAACAGCACATTTTAATCGTATCACAGTAATGCCGATAACCATGTTCATTTTGGTCATGATATCAAATTTGCATACCATATCTCTAGTGGCTGGTAAAGAAACGTTGAGTGGCTGGTAGATTTTGGAATCCACCAGCCACAGTGGCAGGTAGACAAAACATTTCATTTCCATTCTTGCTACATGTGCATGTTGGCCATTGAGATTCCTATAAGATCAATACTCCCCCCCTCCTCATAATTTGGACTATATACCAGTGAATTGATAGTGGGACAACAGAAAAAACAGATCTTGTTGAAACAGTACCAGCATTCTGACAGCAAATCAATTATGATGAATTGTGTGTAAAGGTGAAACTATTTATTTACATATCAATTTGACAGAAGCCTAATAATGCACGCAAACATAGAATGTTTTGTGTATGTATATGTGTTTTTTCACTAAAAGTAATCCATCTTGATAAATAGTGCTTATGAATAAATAACAAAAAACACTCTCGATGGTACAAGAGTAATTAATTTCAAAGTGAACATGATCCTTTCATTTATCATTGTAAAATGTATGTCTGTCACAATAGATTGCTTGTGACAATTATGTACATGTTTATTTATTTATTTGAAAAAGCATACAATCCAACAATTTTGTAGTTTAGCTGTGGTTCACAGTTTTACTTTACCAAATAGGCTACACTGGTCCATATCAACTTTCCAGCTGTAACCACATGTCAGCGCATTGTAAGATGCCAATCTAACCCACAATCAAATGAAATGTTAACTGGTGGAAATTTCACGTAAAGTGTGCAATCATATATCTTGTTGTTAATTATAATTCACATACCCTCATGGAATTAAGTCACCGTATGGACCAGTTTTCGGGGCAGGTGATACATTTCCTTTTGACCCAAAATTGTCCTTCGGTGGTGTCGCTGCATCCATAATGTAATTTAGTTAAGGACTTGGCCTAATTCCTGTCAGAGACTCTGGCTCCGAGTGTAATTAAGAAAAGCATTAAGGAATATTACATTTGTGAAGTGGCTGAATGCCACCAGTCATACTGGCCCCAAAGGAGAGAGATAAAATCATTTTGTCAACATCATTTCTTAACTTTACTGTACAATACAGTGTCTGACAATATTTACATATTTTATAAACTGTCATACAACCAAGGATACTATTTTACAGTGACATTACCTCATGTGTTATGACCAATCTTCAATGTTTTTTGTTTGTTTTGTTGAAACCACTCAGTAATTTTCTCTTCATGTGTTTTCAGCCTTTGAAAGCTGACACTGTTTGGTGAGAATGTTAATGTGCATCTTTCTGTTGATGTAAACTTCACAAGCAGCTTAATTGTAATTTTTGGACAACAAAGAAAAATAATCAGACAAAACAACTGCCTTTGTCGGAGTTGTTTCTACAGCATGCCTACCACGCTGTACATTCGCCCATGTGCTATATCGAAGACAAAGGTTGTCATTTTTCAATGGTGATAACTCTTAGATAAACACTGGCTACAGAGCCGAGACTACTTGATGAGCCATCAGAACTCTTTGTTGAAATGACAGCTGCATGTATGGCCTTTGATTGGGGGAAAGGGAACCGCAAGTCAAACACTCAGTGGGGAAAAGCAGTCCCATTCTTTCAGGTCACATGACTTGCCTTAGTACAATCTCACCTTTTTTGTAAAAATGTCAGCTGGATGTGGAGGTTCATTTGCCATTAGGATTACACTTCATAATAGAATATATTACAGCAGTTTGAGAAAAGATGTGTGGTCACATCTATAAATGTGATCTACGTAAGTCTGTGTACCATATGATATGTTCCTATATGTGTTTGAAGTTATCACACAATCAGTTATTACAGCATTGATGCCTTAGTCTCTTCCTGTGTCTACGTGTCAGCATTGCCTCCACCCCTGTCTCTGCAGTGGGCCTGTCATGTTTGGGGAACCGCTGAGCTGCACTGGAGGATGCAGAGTCAAATGAGAGGGTTGAGCAAAAGTGTAGACAGACAAGGGGAGGATACAAATGAGGAGTGAGTGTGTGAACCCAATATAAAGATGAGGCGTCTCCCTTCTAACCTGCCGGGACCAGGGCCATGCAGAGACAGAAAGTAGCAAGCCAGCTAGATCAAAAATGGCCAAGTCTGCAAGAAAAACTAGTTCAAACTAATTCCACTCTGAGTCTCTCCTCCTCTGCTCTTCTCCTCCTCCTATATTTAAAATGTACAGAGACGGAGAGAGAAAAGAGACAGTGTGTTCATTTTTAAAATAGCAATGTGTTTATTTCCAAATGAACTATAAATGGCTATAAATATGGCAGTGAAATGTTGCTGGTGTATGTACTGTAACTGTTAGCGGATTACAACACAGCAGTATGTAGGACTTTGCCTTCCCAGTCTTATACAGCATGTCATGACAATAGCGTTTCATTTTCAAATACTTTGAGGGCAATTGACAGGTGACTACACTAGGTCCCCTGTTGACCAAGGAAATCTCATACCGGTGTGGCCTTATCTTCATCTCCAATTGTACTCAGAAGCTTCTAAACATCTCCCCTTTGAGGCGGAATGTTTCAAACACAGAAGAAGCATTATGGAAACCAGGAGAGGCAAATGTGGGTTCCGAAATGGAATACATTAAAAATGCAATTTAAATTTAAATGGCAATATCTCCAAAGGCACATATATTGTTCTGAAAGCCAATTTCGGAGTGATTATTCTGTTAATGGGTAAGCTAAAAGGACCTTGGTGCTGCAAAATGATGTACCTTTGAAAGTAGTGGGGGAGTGAACCAAAAACTACAATAAAGTGGAGGGGATGACTCACAGTGGGAAGAGTTGTTCAAAATATTTAGCTGAATATATTTTCACAAATTGAGAATACTTTCTCCAAAAAATGTCATTTAGGCCAGTATCTAAAGAGTATTAGCATATGGAAAGTTAGTTTGGAAAATGCAGACAATGAAAATGGATAATTGTATTCTAGCCGTACCAGGCCTTTTAGGCACATTATGCTAAATACTGTAAATGTTTATCTGTTTTGCTTTGTAATGTTCTGTATGTTGTCTCTTTTGAATGTGCACACTGACCCTGTGACCCTAAATAAGTGATGAACCAACTGAACAGAGTCATGCTCATTTCAAAAACATGTTTAGACAAAATATATTTTTTCCTGAGGCGCTTTCAGTGTTTAATTCAAGAGATGACAGATAAGATTGTTAACAACATTTTGTAGAGTGAAGAGCCTGTGAATGGTTCTTTTAACAAAATCGTTGATATTTTACATGACATTTCTCCTCCAAAGACCGTCAAACTGGACACAATACTCACTAGTGTCCTTTGCAAGACACCTGACAAGAGTGAAGTGGATTGGGGCAAAGGGTTCGAGAGATATGCGAACAAGAGACAGGCACACAGACAGAAAGATCTCTCTGTGGAATAGCATACCTGCATTCAGCTTTTACCTCATGCTTGCCTTGAAATATGTGCTATTTCGTTTTGTGTCTTATGTTGGTTGCAGGTAAACCGGCATTTTCTTGATGGCTTCTCCTTAGCTGTGCATCTGCAGGCAACACTCTCAGCTCCGGTTTCCCGAACATGGATTAAGCCTAATCCTAGACTAAAAGCCTTTTTTCAATGGAAATCTCCATTGAAGTTCTCTTTGAGTCCAGGACGAGGGCTTAATCCTCGTACGGGAAACGGCCCTCTGTGGTCAGAGTTGGTAAACTGGAGTCAGACAAGTCCCTCTGCCACCCCCATCTCCCCCAACTCTCTCTCTCTCTCTCTCTCTCTCTCTCTCTCTCTCACACACACACACACACACACACATACACACTGTCAACAGTCCCCTAGCTAATTATGCTCTACAGTCTTGCTGCTAGATTGGTAGCTGTGAGATCAATGCCCAGATCCACTGCTCACCCAGGGAAACTGTGGCCTGTCCTCCTAGTTGGACTACCACATACAGTAGTTAAATCTTCACAGCAGGTCTCTCAGCTATTGAACCATCAAACCTATAGTCTTGTAGGATTGTACTGCCTCACCTTTTCTAGAAATGCTTAATGAAAATAAATCTCTACCCAGACTCTACCCAATCTGAATACACTTAGAGTTGCAGAAAACAATCAAGGAAACTAACAAATAAAAAACAATACAGAACAGAAACAAATAAGTACAGACCTGGAACACAATGTCCCATAGCCTCCAGCACCAAATAATACATGAGCGCACACAAACACACACACAAAGAAAGAAAGAGAAAGAAAGAGAGAGGAAGAGAGAGGAAGAGAGAGACCCTCGGCCACTCAGCAGCACATGTTCTCCCTCCCTCAGCTGGTAGATATTACTGAGGGGGTTAAGTCATTGTTAACTTTATGAAGGGTCAGGGTAGTTACAGGCCGTGCTGGTGCTTGCACTTGGCCTGGGCTCCCTGTGCTGTGATGGCTCTGTTAGTAACCCTGAGTGTGAAGCACACAAAACACTCAAAGACACTTAAGGCACCTCAGTGGCCTCCCTCAAATACAGAAATAAAACAATGACACGTCACAAAAAATCACACAAAGACATGTGTTATTAATGAGGCTGCCAGGCTGTCCACGGCCAGAGTTTTTAATAATACAGGCTGACTGCTCTACAAGTCTGAACATGTTGAATGCAATGCATTTCTTAGTCCCGGGTTGTTGTTTTTTTGGTGCATTTCATCAAACTGCCAACAGATGAATAAATAAGTGTGAATACTTGAGGTGGTGATGATGTGTGCCAGCTCATTGACATTCCGAGTCGTGTGTGGCGAGAAACCCAGCGTCCACTTTTCACTCTGGCCCCCCCACCTCACTCTCCGTGGCCATCTCTGGCCTACTTTCCTCTGCTGCATGGCCGCTGATATTGGCAGCCCAACAGCAGCTGATGAATTAGAAAAATGTGTCTTCTCTGACCCCGTGCTACTTGACCGAGGCGCTTTTTGAATGATGATACGCTGCCTCCCTTACAGCCCGGAACAAAAGACTAAATATGGGCCAGCAGTGAGCTGGCGCCTGCACTTGTTGGTGCTTTGGATATCAAAGAGGAGCTGCCTGCACTGTGGGGTCCCCCCGGACACTGCCCTGACAGTATATCATGGCCAGATATGAAAGGACTGTCACTGGAGCATAGGCTCATGAAATAAACACCTCTTGACCACTGGCACCTCATGCATTAATCAAAGTCTCTGTTCTGGCCGTGGACTTCCAAAACCTCTGGTTCTGGACAAAGCAAGGAAGGGGGAAAAAAATCCAGATTCCGCTATGCATTAACTGTTAAATGTAATTAGCAGTTAATGCATATGGTGTGGCTGAGCGTAATATGCATAGGCACTGTCTTCCGTAGATTAACTTCAGCTAATTATCAAACTGCTTGAGTAAGCTTCTTTTCTGCTTACATACACACAGCAATAATACTAGGCCATGGAGCTCCATATATCATGTCAGAATGCATTCGTTGTGTAGCGTGTTAAGCGATGGTAATGTGAATTGCCTCTTTGCGTGTGCATCACATATGGCGAGATTGAAAAAAATGAGAGGGGTAGGGGAAGAGAACTATAAAACCAGTGTCTGTGGCGTTACATTGCCCATGATATTGCATATGGTCCCATTTACACCAGTCTAGATGAACTCTTGGAGATGAGGGTACAGGCTTTGAAAGATTAATGGTGGGATCCTCTCGCCAAACAGCCTGTGCGGGCTAGGGAAGCTGCCACGGATTCTCACATGGCTTCAGGAGCTTCAGGAGCTTTCCTAGGCAGTTTAGACCAGAGTGGGCTCATATACTGCTCTCAAACAGCAGCTGTCTCTATGCCACATCCATGCCAGCTATAGCGCTCCAGAGTGTTAAAAAATGTGTTAATACTGTGTGACACTTCTGATGAAAACATCTTGCACTTATCAATGTTAACTAACATCACAATCATTAAAATGATGTTTCTTAGTAGAGGCATCATAGATGATTGCCTGGTTTTGAAGGCAACTCAGTGCTGTGTGATGTGATGTGAAATGCTAATGCTAATAGCAAGTGATTTGTAAGGAAAATGAGTGCAAAACTGTTCATCTGAGGTGCCTAGAAGACAAGTAATGCCACACACACCACTACATTATGCAACTTCATGGAACTGGAGATATCACACCTCCACATGAATGATAAGATGTCTTAGTGATTTCACCTTTCTTCATTTGTCTCCCTTCCTCTTCCTCCATTCCATCGGCGTGGAGCTCCAGTCAGCAGTTGATGGCAGCTGTCCCTGGTTCGGATCAGTACCGGATCAGCTCGTATCAGGGATCCCACCAGTTGTCTGGTTGATTTAGTGTGATTGCCGAGCCTGCGAGCGGGCTTCGCTCCGCCGGGCGGAAGGGATCTAAGATTAACGAGCGTTGCGATAAAAGCGCCAGAGCCTCGCGCCTTTGCTACTTAATAGCTCCTGAAATGAGGCTCCCCACTAAGGCATGGCTGGTCGCCCCCTTGGGATTTCATTACTCAAAGACAAATGGATGAGTCCGCAGATGTTGGCCTCTCTTTCTCTCTCCTGCTTTTTTGTGACAAGGCTGCAGAGGGAAGGCGGTAATTACCCTAATCAGAGGGCGAGAGCCCCCAGTCACATGAAGACATGCTAGCAGAGCACAGGGGCCAAGGTGGAGGAGACGCAACAACAACAACAACAATAACAACAACATGAAGGAGTGGGTTGAGATGGAGAGGCCCTTCAGCCTGACAGGCTTCCTGTAACGAGCTCTGGTCCTGCTGCAGTGTGAAGACAGAGGGAGCACCAAACGCAGCCTGTATCTGCTATGTCCCCTTCCTCCACGCTTCCCCTCTTCATCTGCATTGTTCCTTTTATCTCATGGACTGTCTTTCTTTCTCTCTCTCTCTCTCTCTCTCTCTTCCTCTCCCTCTCTGCATCTGTCTTTCTCAACGTCTCTCAGCCTTTATCCCTTTCTGCATCTGTCTGGTTCTCTCTCACTCACACTCCTCTTTAAATGCAGTGGAAATTCACAGCAGTTGGCTTTCCTCGTGGCACAATCTTTGTGTCACTCCAGTGAAAGTGAAAGCGGAGAGGCAACCGCACGTGAGCTCACCAGGCAGTTTACATGCACTCAAGAACAGCCTCAGCGCAGCAGGTGCTGTTCAAATAAAACCACTGTTGTGTATGAAACTATTACACACACACATTCAACCTTAGTACTGCCTATTCAGTAATAAAGACACAAGGGTTCTTGTTAACGAGCTTGCTGCTCCTTTACTTCATTCGATCACGTTACAACCACGTTAGAACATCTCAATGCGCATGTCTCTATCTTACAATGCTATCAATGCGCAGTAACCATATAAGGTATAGAACAGGAACACACAACATATAGTGCCTGAATAACATACATACATAACACTCCTCCCGTACAGCATTGATGTACACATTATAACCTAGGAAGCCCCATCATGCATAAACTCATTTTAAACTAAGTAATACTAAGCATTCTAAACTAATCACATGTCCTCAGTCGGAGGGTTGAGAGTTTCTCAGGTGGTCTACGGATTCTCTCTGGGTAACGCCTCACAGGTACTGGGGTGACACTTGCAGTAGGGCATTGAACAACAGGTGTATCAGTCCCAGAGCCATCTTCAGTGTTTCCAGAGATGTCGGCGGTGTCTGGTTCTGGATCATTCAACTCAGGGCCATCAGAGCAAGATGTAGGGTCTGCGTCCATTGTTGTCGGCCCAGCTGCATCCAACAGTTGATCCACGTGTCTACGCCATACCATGTCATGGCCGATGTCGACTGTGTATGTTAATGGTCCAGTCTGTGATGTAATGGTGCCTGACTGCCATTTCTGTGTATTGTTCCGATAGTCTCTGGCTAGTACACGCTGTCCAACACGGAAGGTGCGCAGAGGTCGCATGTTTGAGCGTAGGGCAGACTTAGACTGTTTCCGCTGCACATGCTGGTGTAGGTTGGGCTTCAATAAGTCCAATCGTGACCTCAGTGTTCGTCCTAGAAAGAGCATGGCTGGAGTCTGTCCAGTTGTGGCATGTGTACTGTTACGATAAGCCAACAGGAAGTTTGCCATCTTGTGCTGTAGTGACCCACTGTCTTTGTCCATGGCCTTAATGGACTGCTTGAAAGTCTGGATAAAGCGTTCCGCTTGTCCGTTTGAGGCTGGGTGATATGGCACAACGGTGGTGTGTTGTATGCCATTCTTCCTAACAAAGCACTGGAACTCTTCGGAAGTGAAAGGTGTTCCGTTATCACTTACGATTTGATGTGGTAGACCTGTGCGTGAAAACAAGGCTCTTAAGAGGTCAACAGTCTTTGCCGAGGTTGCGGTCTTTGTGCAGAAAACCTCAGGCCACTTTGAGTGAGCATCAACCACAACCAAGTACATGCGGTCAAGGAAGGGTCCTGCGTAATCAATATGCACCCGTTGCCACGGCTTCGAAGGCCATTCCCACACATGTAATGGTGCTGTTGATGGTGACTTCTGAGTCTGTTGACACCCGCTACATGTCTTGGCCATTGTTTCCAGCTGCTGATCAATTCCAGGCCACCATACAAAGCTTCGGGCCAGACACTTCATCTTCACCACGCCTAAGTGTCCTTCGTGCAGTACAGTCAGAACCCTGGAACGCAGCTTCGGCGGTACAATCACCCTCGCTCCCCACAAGATGCATCCCTGGTTCACTGTAAGTTGTTCACGTCGGCTGGAATAGCTTGGCAATGATGAATCACCCTTGTTTGGCCAACCTTTCAGAGTTAGGTCATATACTCTGGACAAGATAGGGTCGTTGCCTGTCTCAAGCCTGATTTCCTCACTGGTGACTGGTAACGGATCCACTTGTGCCATATGGAACATGTTCACGAGTTCTTTGGTGTTTTCCGGCGGTGGCGGTTGTAGCGGCAGCCGGGAAAGTCCGTCAGCATTCCCATGCTGAAGAGTGCCTTTATATTCAATGCTGTAGGTGTGAGCACCCAAAAACAAAGCCCACCGTTGTAGACGTGCAGCAGCCATTGCTGGAACCCCCTTAGTTGGGTTGAAAATTGACACTAGCGGTTTATGATCTGTAAGAAGCGTGAAGTGTTTTCCGTACAAGTACTGATTGAACTTCTTCACTCCCCAGACCAAACTAAGAGCTTCTCGATCAATTTGCGCAAAGTTGCGTTCTGCTGCATTCAAAGATCTCGAGGCAAATGCTATTGGTCGCTCTGTTCCATCAGCAACCCTGTGTGATAGCACTGCTCCAATCCCGTATGGGGAAGCATCGCAAGCAAGTTTCAGTGGCAACTGGGGGTCATAATGTGTTAGCACATTGTCTGACGTGACTAGCTGCTTCGCTTGCTTGAAGGCATTTTCACAATCTTTAGACCAGTGCCATTTAGTCCCACTTTGGAGTAGACAGTTCATTGGGTGTAGCACTGCTGAGAGATTAGGCAGAAATTTACGGTAATAATTGACCAAGCCTAAGAATGATCGCAATTGAGTAACATTCTGTGGTGGCGGTGCCTGTAAGACAGCATCAATTTTGTCTTTGCATTTGTGTAGTCCATCTTTGTCAATTTTGTGACCACAGTATTCAATGGTATCCTGGAAAAACTCACACTTGGCTTTGTTGGCCCGTAATCCAAAATCTTCCAATCTCTTGAGTACTTTTTCCAGGTTTGCAAGATGGTCGTCATCATTGATTCCGGTAATAACAATGTCGTCCAAATAGCACTGTGTATTTGGTATGCCTTGCAGAACTTGTTCCATGGCCTTCTGCCATATTGCTGGAGCTGAGGCAATGCCGAAGACCAGGCGGTTGTACTGATAGAGACCTTTTGTGGTGTTGATCGTCAGGTACTTTTTAGAAGACTCGTCCATCTCCATCTGTAAGTACGCCTGTGCAAGATCAATCTTTGAGAACCGCTTACCCTGGCCCAGTGCTGCAAATATGTCATCAATACGCGGTAAGGGGTATTGTTCAGCTTTCAGGACTGGATTGATGGTTACTTTAAAATCCCCACAGATACGTACCGAGCCATTTCCTTTCACTACTGGAACTATAGGCGTCGCCCATTCAGACCAGTCAACTTTGGATAATATGCCCTCGTTTTCCAGTTTGTGGAGCTCATTCTCGACTTTCGGACGAAGGGCATACGGTACCTGTCGAGCTTTATGAAATTTGGGGACTGCCTCATCTTCCAACACAATCTGTGCTTTCATGTGCTTCAACGTTCCAATCCCCTCCTGGAAGACTTTTCCTGCATTTGAGAGCATTGTATTCAGTCTTTCAGTTGTAGAGTGGCTGCTCTGTTTTTCAGTGACTGTTATAGATTGCATTTCCTTGATTGACTGCCAATCTAGTTTCACTTCGCGTAGCCACTCACGTCCAAACAGGGGCGCACCTCCTCTTTCTATGACATACAAGGGCAGCACATGCTTTTGATCACCATATTGGACTTTAACTGTGACCATTCCCATTGGTGCTATCCTCTCCCCAGTGTATGTTTTGAGAATCACAGTCGTAGGCTGCAATTTCAGATTTGAGAAGTGTGCCTGATAGTCTTTATTGGAGATTACTGACAAGGCGGATCCAGTGTCCAGCTCCATGTTCAAGATCACTCCTTCCACTTTGGGTTTCACCCAGATTATTCCCCTGTTGGGTCTTTTTAGTGAGCATACATCAAAACAAGCTAGGTCTTCTTCAGACTCTGAATCAGAATTGCAAGTTTCAATGTCATGCATATTTTGCTTTTTATCCTTGTATTTATTAAACTTTTTCTCTGTCATTTTACTTTTGCACATTTTCTGTATGTGACCTGTTTTCTGGCACTGTCTGCATTCTTTATCTTTAAACCAACAATCAGCTGGAGTGTGTGACTTCTTTCCACACCGAAAGCATGAGAGAGTTTTCTGTTGTCTCTTGTCTATTTTGTTCACATGACACTCTTGCGCCATCTGTTGTTGCAATTCCACTGTGTCTTTAGCAGCGGTCTCCATTGACGTGGCTATTTCAATTGCACGTTGGAATGTAAGCACCCTCTCGGTTAAGAGTCTTTTTTGTATATTATCATTGTGCAGCCCACATACAAATCTGTCTCGTAGTGAATCTGCTAAATTAAGTCCAAAGTCGCAATGCTCAGCCAGTTTTCTAAGCACAGCTACAAAGTCTACAATTGACTCAGTTTTTAGCTGGTTTCGTTTGTGGAACCTAAAACGTTCAGCGATGACGAGTGGCTTGGGGTTCAGGTGACTCTGTAGCACAGTAACGATATCATTGTATGACTTTTCAGCTGGTTTAGTGGGCGCCAAGAGGCTACGTAGTAGGTTATAGGTTTTAGCTCCCATCACACTCAGTAGTACTGCTACCTTTTTCCCTTCAGCTATGTCGTTTGCCACACAATACTGATCCAATCTTTCGACGTATGTTGCCCAATCTTCCGATGAGCTATCAAAACTATCAATTTTTCCAATTCCCCCTGCCATAATTCGTTTGTTTCCCGTTTCGTTTTCACTTCGTTCAGTCATGTATCTTCTTTGCAATTAGCTAGCATTCATTCAAGTTAGTGTTCAGCTTAGCTTGGCAGAACAACCTAGCTTACTCACGACTCCCGTCTGTGCAGATGCCTGTTCCTCTCGCTCGCGAAGTTTTTCTCTTCCTTCACACATGAACGAGTAGCCTATCAAAATCTCACAAATCCTCGTCGCCAATTGTTGTGTATGAAACTATTACACACACACATTCAACCTTAGTACTGCCTATTCAGTAATAAAGACACAAGGGTTCTTGTTAACGAGCTTGCTGCTCCTTTACTTCATTCGATCACGTTACAACCACGTTAGAACATCTCAATGCGCATGTCTCTATCTTACAATGCTATCAATGCGCAGTAACCATATAAGGTATAGAACAGGAACACACAACATATAGTGCCTGAATAACATACATACATAACAACCACACACCTGTCCTAGTCTGAAACAGGCAGTTATGTTTATTTGTGCTCCTCCGTAAGAGTGGAAAAAGCTTAGCATCGTTGTCACGCTTCACGCTGGTTATGGATAGAATGAAGAGAAGTGGCCATGCGCTAAAAGGTTTTACAATAACAAATTGAGCAAAAAGGCTTTGCTGTGTTTACATTTTCACTTTACTATTTCACATTTAAGAAAAGCAATCACTGTCTGAGCCACGATTAAAATCTATACCTTTGCTATAGATTGGTATCTGTCTTGGTATAGTGATTATCTCCTCATTCTCTGACTGGCACATCTTGTATGACTGGAGATAAAAATCCAGAGAGAGACTCCATCCTGTGTACCTCGCTAATTTCCTCTTTTCTTTTCACCGGGTTTGAAATGCTTCCGCCAGGCTTTAATCACTTTACTTTAACAGGTGTCCTCGGCACATTGTTTGGCTGCATGCGAAGTGCACGGTTTGATGGGATTTAATGGACCGGGCCAGAGAACAAAAGGGCCCCACTCCGCACAAAGGTACAGATCTCTGGCGTCAAGCCAGGACCACAGTCAGTGCTATAGAAACACTCTTTTTCTTCTTTCGTTTTTGGAGTCCACTCTACCCTCCCTGCAAGTGCCCTTTAAAGGTCTAAGAAATAACTTCAGGGGATGTAGCACAGCTTTTTTGTCCGCATATACTTTCCTCACTTCCTTGGTTTCCCCCCCTCCTTCTCTCTCTTTTTCAACCTCGTCATAGGTGTGCTCTAATACCCACTACCTTGACATTCTTTGGCATGTTGAATGGAGGCATTTAATTCAGCGGAGACTTTCATGGTTCTTCGGCGTGTCCTTTAAGGAGGGCTCTGAGGCTGGCTTGCCCTCCTGTCCCCACACACAGGAACAAGCCTCCTTTCTGTGGTCCTGAGGAGCAGCCGGTGTGTTTCAGGCCCATTTTAGCCGTAGCCTTTGAGGTCAGCCTTTGAAGTCCCCGATCCCACCAGTGCCTTCCAGTTGGAGCAGGGCTTTCAGGCCACGCTTTTAATTGCTCCCAGAGAAAGACAAGAGTGAATGGAGAGAGGGGAAAAAAGAAAAGCCTGGTGCTCCATACTACTTGCATGCACATAAATAGCCCTCAGCCCAGAGAACTACCTGTGTAAGACCTCCCTCATTTGTTTTCAAATGTGTATCACTCTAACTTTCTTTTCATTCCAGTAGCAATTGTTTATCAAGTTAGAGCAGCATAGTTTATTGTGAGCTGGCAGTGGAAGTAATATTGACTTGGCTTAATAACGGAGCACATCTGAATGCAGTATCCGTATGATTTGGCTTCATCCGTGCTGGCTTATTACTGATTTCGGTAATGATAGGACAGGGCATTGTGCCCACAGAGCTAGCCGGGGAACCTTGTTGTTATTCAAAACATGGCTGCATGAACATTTAACTCTGCCGTTTCCCAGCAACAGCAATTTCATGAGATATTGTCCACTGCTTTGTCGATTTGCATCTGTTTCGACAAAGGAGCCGAGAGAAAATGACATGCTGTCACGGTGTTAATTATTCAAAACAACAGGCTTAGTGTGTTGTGTAACCTGGCGTAATGACTGCGAATACCGATGACCCATTGGATTTCTTAAAATGTCATATTTAGATGCGCTCCACAGAATTATCGACAGCGCCACTGGCTTTTAACTATACCATCCTCTTCCATTGTGTGATCGCCGACTAACACAAGGCTGCTTTGTGTGAGCAATCAGCTTTGACTGTGCTGCAGGGAAATCAATACCGATCCGTCTGAAGAGCCATACAGTCGACACAGACACAGACTGACAGACAGGAACCGATTCTGGCCCAGATCTGACTTGGATACAGCCCAGATCTGACCCTTTGTGATTTTATCCAAAAAACTCCAGCGGAAAGAGAGTGGTCAGAGTTCAGGGCCACAGCTGCTGATAGGGCTGCTATTAAGCGCTGATTTTGGGCTCAATTCTAAAACAGCCAGACAGCCAGCGTTGAGGGTAGTCGGATTTCTCTGAGAGTGAGAGCTGGATCCAGGCCTTCAGCGCTTCAGAGCCCACAGGAGGCTGATTCTGGCCCATGTGCGGCCCAGATCTGTGTTCAAAGGCAGCAGCGGTTCCTGTGTTCCTTTGATAGCCTCCCAGGATCCGGCTGCTGCCCTCTCCCAGTGCCGCGTGTGTGCTGATTGCGCGTGGTGAGTAATTAAGAGAGGCTGATGGATCGTATGGAAACATTTGCAGGCTGTTAGTACAATATGAAAATCGCACTTCGCAGCCCTCCTCCTGGCCAGATGATAATTGGATGATCAATCTTGCCTAACTTGTAGAGGCCCAGAAGAGACTGTCGGGTGGAGGGGAGGGGGGGTTGGGCTGAGGAGGGGAGGGAGGCATCCCTTTCTGACACCGTTAGAAGTTCACACCCCCCCCCCCTTCCCCGCACCCCACACTGCACCATTTCCTCCGTGCAATCAAGGGACTTTGCGGAGGTCATTAGGTCACAGATGAAATTTATCCTCATGCTCCTCTAAGCCCAGTAAAACCTGCCACAGAGACAGATACAAATGGAAGCCAGTGGTGATGGTGGTGTGTGTGTGTGTGTGTGTGTGTGTGTGTGTGTGTGTGTGTGAGAGAGAGCGAGAGAGAGAGAGTGAGCAAGAGAGAGGGGTGGGGGTCATGAGCCTGATTTATATCTTTACAGAAAGAGAAGGAGGGAGCTGGGGAGAGAGATCAACCATTTCGCCTGCTTCACATCTTTTTACAAGTTATCTTGTCATAGGGTGGTTACAGTATGTATGCATGTGTGTGTGTGTGTGTGTGTGTGTGTGTGTGTGTGTGTGTGAGAGAGAGAGAGTGAGTATATATGTGTATGTCTGTGCATTCTCAAATCCCAAACTATTTATGCTGCAGGAATCAGGTGGTTGCCATCCTTGCAGTACCATGTCCAAACAGAGGTTGATGGGATTCTGGCTCTGACATATCACATGTACTGTATGACTCATCCATTCTAGAGGTATGCAGTAATGTACAGTATGTGTGCATGTAACAAACATACATTTATTATACAGTGATTTTTTAATGAAAATGTTACTGCCAATATTTTTACTGCGCCGTAAAATAAAGCACTTCGTTTCACTACTGATGATGGTATACTTAATTTTGGCACTACACTGTGTAACCTTTTTTCCACCTTTGATTTATTGATAAGTGTCATAAGACCTAAAAAAACGAACATATTGTAATCACAGAGATAATCCTGCTAAGGCCGGTGATCGTACGCCTCGTGGCGTCTGGATGTGCCTCCAAAAGCTGGGCTGCCATTCGGCCTCCAATAGCCATCAAATGATGACCCACTTTCTGCTGCAAGCAGCGGGACAAATCACCTTGAGACCCAAACTATTCTGGGCGCCATCCTGAGCACTGCCTGGTGCCACAATCAAATACACCATCCATCAGAGCAGTCCGTTTGGATCACCACATCGGTCCAAGCAGCGGGGCGGCATGGGACAACATAACGAGAGCATGACAAAAATCGTGTCTTGGAAATGTAACAGATTTACCTCTTCCACAGAAATGGAGCTTGGTGGTGGTGGCCATGTTAACTGACTTAATATTTCAATGTTGAAGCAGATGTTGTATGGGAGTGTTTGAATGCTTGATTTCTTAACTGCAAAAATGACTTTTTATGGGGCTAAATATCGGTCCTGCAGAATGGCTAGCTATGTTAGCTTGGCAGTCAGTATTCCTTAAAGTTTGGATAGGCTTGCAATCAGGCATGGATCTGGCTCTGATAAGTTGCAGATCCGGTCCTAATTTGTCATACATTCTGTCCTTATCTAGTTTGGGTCGGCCAAACAGGCAACTCAAAATTATGATATCAAAACTTAATCCTTGGAAAACGAAAGTAAGTCAAAATAATTAGTTTTGCTCAACTCAATAATAAATAGCGTAAAGTGCAAATCATCTCCCAGATAACAATTTCCTTTGGGCCGGATCTGCCTTTAGATCCGACCTACGGTATCTGACTGTGGGCCAGATGTGGCCCACACACAATAAGCAGACCCGTATTGCAAATCCGTACAACACACAAGAAGCGGACCCATACCACACACAAGAGGCGGACCCGTATTGCAGATGCGTACCACACACAATAAGTGGACCCGTATTGCAGATCCGTACCATCCACAATAAGCGGATCCATATTGTAGGATCTGGACACCGGATTAGGTCCATAATTCAGATCCTTACCGGATGTCATGGTAGGTGTGTTTTGCTATCTGGGACAGACATGGACGAGTGCAAGTCCATATCTGCTGCAGATCCGTCAGACGGATCCAAAACAATTTTGGACCGATGTGCGTTTGGACGCCGGATCAGGTCCATTATGCAGATCCGTGCCGAATGTTGTGGTAGATGTGGCCCAGTTCCGTTCCAGTGTATAGTTTTGCTATCTGGGCTATTATGTCACACTGTAAACACAAACAGTCCAGCACTTTCTAACAAAGAACGGTAGTTTGAGAATTGTTAACGATAGTTTATGAATTAAGTATTTACTAATACCTAACTAATGGTTAATAGGGTTTAGCTGTTATAATTGGTTACTGCTGCAACTCTTACAACGTTGGGCAGCGTCGGACCCTGGCTGTCTATTTCCATCCCATCTTTAGCAGCCTTTTCAAGGACACTTCAAACAAAAAGAAACAACAGTAAATGTGCTTAAGACAATGATAAACCCTGTTAGCATTCACCATAAAACATGAGATAATAGTTCCCCCCTGTGAAAGCTTTGGGTCATATGCAAAGAGGTGCTGAAATAGTGGTGAAACGCTGTGTTTACCTTTAACTCAGCGCTACACGTGGAGCCAAACATCCTCAGGCAAGGGCAACAACAGTGATTCATTTATTAGAAATCTGTAAAAGTAGCAGAGGTTCTGTTCTTTAAGGGTTTTAGGGATTTGGAATGCAGGTGAGAAGAGTGGAGCTTTTCTCTGTTGTCGGATTTGTATTCTTTTGTTATCTTTTGCTCATGGTCAGCTTGGTAACATCATTTGTTGAGTTAAAGGAAGATTTACTTGAGCGTTTGAATCTGGTTTTAATGATTAACAAAAAAACGAGACTTGGTGAACTTAAAAACAAACAAAGATCTTTACTTACAGAGACAGGATAAAGCGAACTTCATAGCGCATGAAAGCAAACACAAGCACACAGTCACAACAGGTGAACACACAGTCTGACACAGATCTAGAAGACATGATGATTTAAATACACAGGCCTAAACTGAGACAAGGCACACCAGCAAGGACCCAATAAGAACAGGTGAGGGGCTGATACAGGCACCACAGGAAGTACAAGTTAAACAAGAAAGGATACAATGAGCAGATGTAACGGTAGCCCACTACTACTGTATAGTCTTGCAGTAGGCTATGTACGTTGTGTAAAATTCCTTCCCACTGCCTTAAGAGATGCTAGTGAGAGAGCTATCAGCCGAGGCTTTTAGCTTGAATGCTAGCACACTCCAATAGGGGTTATGCAGAACGTCAAAAGGCTACACTGGAAAACTGCTCTAATCACTCCCGCTTATTGAATGATACCATTGATTCTGACAGCAATTAAGCTACTGTCAACTAAAATACTGTTAACATGCATTTTAAATCAATTTAAAAGTTGTATTGTCTGTACGTTATTGTTTTTTACAAAAGCATTCAAAGATAAAAAAAAATCAAACATCAACAGTATCCAACAAAATCAGTGGTCCAAACATAAAATAATGTTTTGCTGTTTTATGACCTACCTACACTATAGACTTACATGCTTATGTATCATCATTTTTACTGTGTATGTGTCATAATCAATATTATTGCTCGACAAGCGGATGCGATTAAGTCTGTTTTGCGATGTAGCTTTCTGACGTTCCACATAACCCTTACTCTGATACGAGGGGCTGTGGGTTGGAGTCCTAATGAGTGCAGGGCTGGACCACAGGTTACACAGACATGGCGGACTCTCACACTGATGATACTGAGGTACTGCACACACACGGACAGCTTTTATGGTCTGAAAATGTTGATTGCTGTGTAACATAGTGGCCATCTACAACATGAACACCTTGTCCACTGCAAATACATCAACACAAGTGCTGCTCAGTTCAAAATAAATCTGCCTCTACATCCTGGTGAAACACACCTCCTACAGCACCTTTAAGTATTTTACGGTGCTTATCACAAAAGGCATCTTTGCCCTCTTGACAAGTGGCAGCTCTCACGATAATTAGCCACACACACAAAAACACACACACACACACACACACACACACACACACACACACACACACTCAGAGACCTCGTTGGGCTCTGCATAATCTCCACATACAGTAGAGTGTTTGCATGGCCAGTGCTCTCCCAGCAGCTGCAGCCTAACAGCTTACATTACAGCCTCAGCCCCACACCCACATGACTCATTTACATCCATTGGCACAATGCAAATGTCAAGCTGTTCTCGGCAACTCATTAATAATGAATAGGGACATCACTCAGATCCCCTAGCCTGGGTGGCATTTTGGCAATTAAAGGCCGGACTGTTATAATTTGAAATGCCGGCCTTCGGGGCGCAATAGGCATATGATGAATATTTAAAGGTGAGGTGGCATAACTGCAGTCAGCGATAAGAGGGTAAAGACAGATTCCTCGTTTCATTACGTCCGAGGGAGGGGAGAGGAGAGGAGAGGAGAGGACAGGAGGACTGCGATGAGGGGTGGTGTTCTTTTCCACTGAATTGTGGGTCTGTGTCTTGGAGTCGAACTCGTCCCTAGTGGTGAGGCGGCTAACACATTCTCCATTCTCCATCCTGTAGCTTGTTTGTCTTTGTGACATGCTAGCGGATGGCTATGGGTATCATTTGAAGTCAGGCCACTAATAGTTCTGGGGGCCCAGGAGCGACTGGCTTACCATGTAGCGTCTGAGCACATTGCCGTGAGGACAAGCGGTAATTTCATTGTCACCAGAGCCTTGTTGCAGTTTCCTACCTACACACTTTTACCGTTTTGAGACAAGAATCTGTCAAGGGAGGCAGCGCTAAACGGAGAAAACAAAGTTATTCAGGGTCCTGTCGGCACAACACACATCTCTGTATTAGTGTTTGCAACATTGTTCATGGAGCGTTTGATTAGCAGAGTGAAAAACAGGGGCGCCTTTGCAGTCATCCTGCTCTCATTAACAATGGCATTCACATCTCTTCAGTGGAGTTTGGTAAAAACACCAGATGCATCCCATTCAGACTTGTGTGAAGCATCTGGTGAGTGGCACAGAAAACTAGACACAAAAAAAGACTTGTTTTTTCCCCTGCACACACACAGCGCCTCTTTTAATGGTGAAGCATTATGTCATTCACAAGTGAATTTATAGGATTGTTTGTTTTGATACAAATACTCAAGGAAACAAATAAGGCATTCAATTCGGTAAGGTTTGCAATAGGCTTATTTATATTACCAAGGGACATAAACAAAGTAAATGACCTTTCAAGGAATAACCAATTGCTTCTCTGCATGCAATGATGAATGGCATTATACTATTATTCTTGGTGGTGTTACTGGTGCTTTTTCTTAGTAGCATTAAAAGTAGTTCCTGAAGGGGAAAAAAGAAACGTTATATTACCATGACAAGACACAAACCCTTAATAGCATGGGGGGAAAAAAACTGTCAAATGCAATACTTGAGATGTAACCGTGGTGACGGCATAATTATGACAACCTCAGGGTGACTGTGTGAGTGTTTCCATGGCTGCCTCAGATCTGTCTTTCTTTTGATGTCTTTCGGGAGCTATGGCAACGCAGCTCGGCGAGCATTATTTCTCCTGACAGTAGCGCAGAGGTCAGTCCTCTCAGGAGCCATGTGTATTGCCGCGCTGTTTCTGTAGCGAATATGTCACAGTACATCAAGATCGCATTTATTTCCTGCATGCACCCTAGTGGCCCAACTGCCATTGGCTCCGGTGTGGGTCTTGGCCAGATCTGGCACAAGTTATTTCCTGCCTGGCACGAGAGTGCATATCCAGCGACAGCTAAATGGAACCTAGGTGTGTAATAATGTTGGATGAAGTAAAGCTTTTGTTCACACATAGCCATGGTTTAAACTCCAACCCAGGCTTAGAAATATTACTAAAAGTTATAAAAGAACTGACAACATAATACAGTATTAGTCACCTCAGGGCAAGATCCTAATGACTTGCACTGTATATAAATGGCATATAGACATACAGTACAGACTAGATTTACTTTACAATGCATTAGATCCCATTGGTCTACAGTCACTATATCCATCTTAATTACAGTGTGATGGGTATTATTGGTTTAGCAGATGTCAAGCTCAAACAGCAGCAATAGGTAAGTGGTTGACAGTGGAAAGTATAGCAAAGTACTGTGCCGTGTCACCCCCATGTCTGATGTGTAATTGATATGACCTTCAAAGCCACAAAGCGTTTGAACTGAGACTGCACCGAGGCGCGGTGGCCAAACATGCCAGTAGGTAAATTGATATTCCACATGTATGACACATGGAGGCCACGCTGTTTCATACAGCTCTGTTTCCAACCTGCAAGGAGTAGAAACACCGCAGGGAATAAGGGCTCCCGTAAAAAACGCTGCAGAGCACTGGTGACACCTGAATAAGGCATATGTGTGTTTCTGTGTGTGTGTGTGTGTGTGTGTGTGTACCTTTATGTGTGCTTGTATGTGTTTAAGAACACAAATATTAAAAAGCGTAGGGGTTAAACTGATGAAATTGCTTCGTCAGTAAAAGCGTCTTGGAAGACCAATAATTCAAGTCTACCTTTTCTTTCCTGGCCATTTTTTTTTTAACCAGGGGCATAAACAAGGGCTTGCTGTTTGTTTTGTCATGCTGTGAGGAACTCCATAGACATGTTGGGAGAGTGCATTTCAAATGCACCTCGAGGGGGGATGGGGTGTGTGTGTGTGTGTGTGTGTGGGAGGGGGTGGGGGGTACTGGATGGAAAACAATATTCTCCATAGACGGCAGGCTAATGCTTTTTCTCAGCTGATGGAGGTTGGGGGGTTTGGGGGGGGGGGGGCGTCTGATGTGACCTTTAAAACTCACTGAGGAGGGAGGCATCTCTGGAGGCCCAGCGAGAGAGCTGAGCCTCTGGCCGTGAGCGCTGCAGCACGAGAGCTTGCATAATTAGACAACCTGATGGGGGACTCCTATTCTCCCGAGTGAACAACAGAGCTGTGGAAGGCTGGGGAGGAGAAGGGAACTGGCACAGTATTTCAGACAACAAAAAAGGCTTTGACACATCCAGAGCACATATGGAGAGATAAAATGGGAGAGATAAAAAAGTAAAAGTGTCTGTGCGAAATGTACTATTTTTGGCTTTTCCTTTAAACGGTGTGTATGTAGAACAGCACAGTATACAAATCAATCAACATCAAACTGAAGCTCTCTGGACAAGCAGAGGATATTTAACCATTTCCTCTGCACTGCTAAGTTATATTTACAAAGCATTTTCAATAGGGTTTTTTTCGGAGTCTTTTTCCTTCTCATTTTCCCCCTTAATCCAATTCATTCTTCTGGGTCTCTTTGTACATTCCACTGTCAGGGGACACAAAGCCTCGCTCAGCATGGATGGGGTTTTATTCCACAGACTTCAACTCGGCTCCCCTGGGACGCGCCATCCAGGAAAAGTACCTGGAGCTGCGCTGTGCTGTGCTTTGTGTCCACAGGCAGAGAGGCATTGAAATTAGAAGAGAGAGAGAGATAGATAGAGAGAGAGAGAGGGAGGTGAAGGATAAGTGTTTTTGAAAGGCACTCTCACCAAATGTAAAACTTCAAGTCCCGCAGGATTTTAATATCTACCAAAGCACGCTGAACAGAGATCCCTGTTAGGAAGATGTGACGATGCAGGCTCACAATTTGCTGTTTCTGTGCAGAAAAGATCTTCCAAAACCAAAGATTAGGCTTAAGATCTGCAACACTAAGAGTACAAGCAAGGCACTGGTGGAGGCCTTCAGTGAATAGAACATCCTTTAAGCTTCATTAGAGTTGCACCACTGCTCCTCCACTGAACATTACGCTACTGTACTCTGACCTGAATTCACCTTTAAACTCCTCATGTGAATTATGAACGCTATGTTGAGGTTGTGAATTCACCCTTAAGCTCCGCATGTGAATTATGAACACTATGTTAAGGTTGTGAATTCACCTTTAAACTCTGCACTGATTAGAAATCCAAAAATTGTCAGCTTATCTTCTAGTAGAGTATAATGCAGAGGCCCCTTTTACACCCTAGTACTATTTAGATAAGAGACGGTTATTACTAAATTGTTGTTATCATCAGGCCATGCAATTTACATCCAAATCATGAACTGTCTTTGTGGAGAATGAGCATGTTAATGCAGCAATTTAAATCAGTAATAGATGTGTCACAGAGAACAATATGCCTTATGTAGACACTTCCTTTCACGCTGTTAAGTACAGTGAGTGCACAAAGGTCCCTCACTGGTGCACAGGAACACTGTTTTTCTTTCTGTGCACACTGGCTAGGGCATCTCTCCCCTGTCTGACCGAGTGGAGACGTATAGCCTCGGCCCTGAGAGAGGAGCTCAAGTAGCGCCGGGTTGGGAGAGATGAGCCTGAGTTAGAGAGGACCCCCAGGGGGCATCCCAAACTCCCTGAGCTGTCAGTTTGCACTGAGAGCTTCATAAGAGAGCTCTTCTCCAGGAATAAAAATCCCTCACGCCGAAACGGTGTCCGAGACGAGGCGACTGCCTCCCAGCTGGACTGGATATTGCATCGAAGGTAATAGTCTCCTCTACGGGGGCGGCCGATAAAGTCCTCCCGTTTCCCAGAGATTGCCTCTTGGCATTAGTATTCCTGAAGCAGCTCGGTTGCTCTTGTCTTCCTGCTGTTTCTCATTCAGAGTAGCAGGGGTCAGTTGTCCACACTGTTATCTCACTGGAGGTCTGAAATTTTCACTCCACGTGAACAGCTGTGTTTGAATTAAAACCACACACGGGCATCTCTGAGCTCAGACCACCACAGCATCAAACCAGATCTCTCCCAGACCTGGCACAGATGTAGCGGATCAGAACCAGGTCCAAGCCAGATCTAAGCCAGATTCGTCTCACAGTCGGTTGTCACTTGGGAGAAGTTCCCTCTGGAGACATGTCAGTCACACCCGCCCCTACCTCCCCCTAAACTCCACGTCTGCCGAACCCTGGCAGAATCAAACTCACACTCTCACCCGCTCCAATTACTTGGCCTTGACTGATGGGGGGAGGCTGGGGAGGTTGAGAGGAGGGGAGCAGGGGTTACTTTAGCTGGGGCTCAATTAGAAGCCCAGGCACACATGGGCACCGCTCGTCTCCGGCTTGTCTCCAGCTCAAGTTTGAAATGTCGCTCTAACTCATGGCAGCGTTGACCCTGAGGGGTGGCGAGACTGCGGCCGCGCTCTGTGCTGCTCGGCTGGGACTGTACAGTGAGCCATCAGCCTCTCTCAGCCAGCCTTCTCTGGGAGAACTTCCATTCCACAGACACAAATCACCTCGCAAGACAAAACGCACAGATCGTTTTCGATTTTCACTCAAATTAGTTCGCATGACTTCCGGTTATGGCGCGCTCCTGAAAGGTCGCATGGGCAGAGGGCTCCGCCTGATTTGAAATAACTTGTAAGCTTTAACAGTTAATATCGTGCAAATAGTGACCAAAATAAATCCTAAGGTCTGAATGTCATATTATGTCGAAGAATCGAGCGAAAAGACAGACAACTAAACCTAAAAAACACGACGTTGGAATGTTGCGTGAGGACGAGCCCAAAGAAGTTGAAGATATGCTAAATCAGGACGAAGATGAAGCTAGCAATCAAATCCTGTCAGCTATACAGTCACTCAGACGCGACTTTAACACACAACTGCATGAAGTCAGAAATGATGTCTCCACTCAACTACACGAAGTGGTTTCATCCAACCGCGAGATTAAAGAAGCTATAGAGACGTTCTCTGAAAGACTGACTGCAGCTGAGAACCGCATTGGTGCGGTGGAGGACCAGATTTCCTCTCTCACAGAAGTTGGCGACACTACGCGGGGTAAAGTTCAAAAGCTAGCTATGCAGATGGAGGAGATTGAGAATCAACGCCGGCGTTGCCATCTAAAGCTGGTTGGAATTCCTGAGGGCTCTGAAAAGCGAGACTGCCGTGCGTTTCTGATGACATGGCTACCACAAGTGCTGGGCATTGAGGATCACCTGAACATCGAGCAAGCCTACCGCCTGGGTGCGACACCGACAACACCAACCCACCAACAACAGAGTGAGACAAAGCCGCGCGTTGTGCTAGTGAAATTCCTATCTTATCGTGACAGAGACAGAGTGATGAGTACAGCGCGTCTGAAAGAGGTTAAACTCGAGAACAGTCAGGTGTTGTTTTTCCCGGATTTGTCACCAACAATCCAGAAACAACGAAAGCTTTTTGACAGTGTAAAACTTCGACTGAGAGCCTTGAAGAAAGACTATGGACTTATATTTCCTGCGCGATTGCGGATTCGGCACGAAGACACCTGGCACTTCTTCAACTCTCCCACTAAGGCTGAGAAATTCGTCGACAAGTTAGAGCGCTGTACTTCACAAGACACCCCACGCGGATCTTCCGAGGATCAAGGGTAATAGCCTAATATAGTCTAATAATAGATCTGGTTGATTGTCTAGATTGTCAACAATAACTTGCTAATGTGTAGCTGCTGTGGCATTGTAATGCTAACCAGAGATGGCGTGGTCTAGGCTACAGTGGACGGTGGAAATATTTTCTTTTTGGTCACAAAATAATAATATTTTTTTAAATTTTAATTATTTTGGCGGAGCTTATGTCCGAGGTTTTATTTTGTTGTTTACTGTTTATCTTTCTCCATTGTGACTTTTGGTTGCTCACTGCTCCTTTCTTAGGATCAGGTTGGAGTCTGGCTGGAAGGCTGGTCATGGGGGGGAGGGGGGGATGTGCGTTTTTCTCCGCACACGCACAGGGATGGTGTTTGGCCTTGTTTGGGATAGGCCCATGTTTGGTGTGTTCTATGTTTGTTTTGAAGGCACATTATTGGTAATGTTATATGTTCTGATTATAGAGACGACAGTGGTAATTTATACTTTACAGATGGTATCATGAGCAGAGACTTAAGGATAAATATGATTTCATGGAATGTCAGGGGTCTTAGAAAGTTGGTGAAGCTGAAACAAGTAACAACCAGATTGAAACAACTAAAAACACAGATCGCCTTTCTTCAAGAAACTCATTTACTTTCATCTGAACTTACACCCTTAAAAAGGAGATGGCCAGGGCAGATCATAGCAGCCTCATATTCGTCTCATGCAAGAGGGGTAGCAATACTCATTCACTCTTCTATTCCATTAAAAATTCATAATACCATATTAGACTCAATGGGCAGATATTGTGTTGTGCAGGGTTCCTTATTGGGTCAGGATATTAATTTGGTTTGTATATATGGGCCAAATAATGATGATCCCTCTTTCTACGACAATTTATTTCTAACTTTATCATCACTATATGGTGACCTCTGCCTAGCAGGGGATTTCAATTGTACTCTGGACCCAGCTCTTGACAGATCCTCAGGCATGGATGTTACACACATTCAAAGTAGGAAGACAATTCAATATCATATTAATAAGCTTGGTCTCTGTGACATTTGGAGATACAATAACCCATCTAGACGTGAATACTCTTGCTACTCGGCTACTCACAATTCATACTCTCGTATTGATTATTTCCTTCTGTCTAAATCCCTTATAGAAAATGTGAACGACTGCGTGTACAAAGGTATTGTCATTTCAGATCATGCACTACTGTTGCTTTCTTATACTGTCATTGGAGCTTCCAAAGGATCTTCAATGTGGCGATTAAGTCCACGATGGATCCATGATAGTGAGTTTTTGACATTTATGGAGACAAATATTGATGTATACTTTAAAATTAACACCAATCAGACATCAGCGTCTATTAGATGGGAGGCGTTTAAGGCCTACATCAGGGGACAAATGATCAGTTATACTAGCAGTATCTCAAATAAGCAACATTTAAAGCTGATAGAGTTGGAAAAAGACATTAAGGAATTAGAAGAAGAAATTAATATTCTCAATACGATCGAGACCAAACAAAAACTTGATATTCTTAGAGCTCAGTATAATGAGTTGTCAACAAATAAGGCAGCGTCTAGTCTAATGAAACTAAAGCAGACATTTTACGACCAAGGGGAAAAAGCAGGGAAACTATTGGCTTGGCGTATTAAATCATTACAGAATGAAAGAGCAGTCTTTGAACTTGAGTCTGAGTTAGGGAAACCAATTACTAATTTAAAGGATATTAATAAAGAATTTCAGTCATTCTACTCAAAGCTATATTTGTCAGAAACTAAAGCAACTCCTCACACTCTTAACGCATATTTAAACCAGATAGACATACCAATACTAGATGACAACGCTCAAAAAGAACTTAACTCCCCAATATCCTTGTCTGAGCTATCAGAGGCCATTGATTGTATGAAGGGAGGGAAAACTCCAGGACCCGATGGCATTCCCATTGATATCTATAAAAAATTTAAAGGTATGCTACTTGCTCCCTTATTAGATATGTGTGAGGAATCATTAGAGAAAGGTGAACTACCCTCAACGCTTAAGACTGCGCTTATAACTTTAATATTAAAACCTGGCAAACCTTCCACAAAATGTGAATCATACCGCCCAATATCTTTGATCAATAATGATGCTAAAATAATAGCCAAAGTTCTTGCACGCCGATTAGAGAAACATTTACCATCTATTGTTGAGCCAGACCAAAATGGGTTTATAAGAGGTAGACAAGGTTTCCACAATATCCGTAGGGTTATAAATATTTTACATGCTAAAAAAGAAACATCTGACATGGCCATGATAGGTCTTGATGCCTTAAAGGCGTTTGATAGGGTGGAACACACATATTTATTTGAAGTTCTTCAACATTTTGGTATAAGCGGTTATTTCCTTAACTGGATCAAGATTCTGTACTATGATTCAAGAGCATCAATATTGACAAATCACATAGTGTCAAAACAATTTCCTCTTTCCAGAGGCACAAGACAAGGGTGTCCCTTATCACCCCTTCTTTTTGTATTGGCTATAGAACCCTTGGCTATTGCAATCAGAAATAACCCTGAGATAACCGGCATTAACATAAATGATATTGAGAATAAAATATCACTCTTTGCTGATGATGTGGTTGTCTTCATGACCAACCTGAAGCAATCTGTACCTGCCCTATTGAGATGTATAGAAATATTTGGGAGTTTTTCTGGCTATAAAGTTAATACAACAAAATCCACAATTATGTTTCTGAAAGGCTCTGAAAGATTAACTCCACCCTTATACACTCCCTTCAAGAACATCCAGGACAGTTTTACTTATCTTGGCATTAAAATTACACCAACAATGGAATCGCTGGTACCCACTAATTATGACCCCATAGTTGAATCTGTGATGGCCTCTATAAATAGATGGAAATCCCTTCCTCTGTCCATGATTGGACGTATTAATATTTTGAAAATGAATATTCTTCCTAAGCTCCTTTACCTCTTTCAAACTATTCCACTTGCTCCTCCTACCAACTTTTTTGTCAAGATGAAGCGAATCTTTTGTACTTTTATTTGGAACAATAGACGCCCCAGGTTACGTATGACTCTGTTGTATTTGCCATATGATAGGGGTGGGTTAGGAGTCCCTTTTCTCCAAGGATACTATTGGGCTGCACAATTGAGAGCGGCTTCATACTGGTTTGATACTACTTCATTCCCTAGCTGGGCAAGGATTGAGGAGAGCACAATCTCCAAACTCCCCCTTAAGTTATATCTCTATTCAGCAAACCTTTCTATTTTGAAAAAACTTACCCTAAACCCTTTTGTTAGGAATACAGTGATAGTGTGGCATGAGGTTTTGAATTACTTAAAAGAAAATGCTGCTTTATCCCAATTTACTCCTATTTGGGGAAATAGAAATTTCACGCCAGGTACAAATGATCTTGGCTTTAAGAGATGGGCTAATAAGGGTATTAAACAAATATCAGATCTTTATGATGGGGGTGTCCTTTTAAGTTTTAATGATGTCAAGCAAAGGTTTAACATTGATGGTAAGCATTTTTTCAAATATTTGCAGATTAGACATTTCATAACACAAACTCAAAACTCCTTAAACCTACCCTCCCTGAACTCTATTGAAATGATAGTTGTAAATGATTATGGGACACCTGGACTCATTTCCCGGTTCTACCAAATTATCATCACAAAATCAACAGAATCCTCAGATGATAAAAGACGTGCCTGGTGTCTAGATCTTAAGGAAGAAATTACTGCTGAAGAATGGAAGCATGTATGCTTACAGAGCCAAGTTCAAACGATAAATACACGGTTTAAATTACTTCAGTACAAATGGCTGATGAGAGTATATATCACTCCAGTAGTACAACATCGTATTGATCCTAACACACCTGATCTATGTGTTAAATGTGGTACACATAAAGGGACTATATTTCACTGTCTTTGGGAGTGTTCCATTATCCAAGAATTTTGGCAGGAGATAATTACAACTTTGTCCATGATTATTGATGCACATCTCCCACTTTGCCCTAAGCTCTGCATACTGGGACTTTTTCCAGAAAATTGTACACTCAGTAAGTATCAGAAATCAATGGTCATATTTTGTTTACTGGAAGCAAAACACAAAATTGCTCTGACTTGGAGATCTTTGTATAGGCCAAGTAAGCAAATGTGGGCTGAAGGTCTTTTGCATTGTATAGCCATGGAAAAATTGACATACATAACCAAAGGGAAATACAACAGATTTGCTAAAATCTGGGATTCGTTTATGGAGTTTTTGGAGGGAGGAGGTTTGTCTGGGTAGGTGTAGCTTATTGTCAGTTTTTGCTCATGTTATTCTTTTTTTACTTTCATCACTACTGTTAATTTCCAGATTTTATATGTACTTACTGCTGTCTTTGATGGTTGTCTGTTAATGTGCCTTTTTGTTCTTGTTGTTTTGTTTTGTGTTTGTATGTGCTTGTTTGTTAATTAAGGAAAAAAATCAATAAAGATATTTGACAAAAAAAAAAAATTAGTTCGCATAATTGTTCAGCTATTAAGTACATCATTTATTTTGCTATTATTTCTCACTACAGCTCCATCGCAGTTTTCCCTTACATCTTCATTTCATAAAATTTCATGTTTGTGTTATACTTCCTTGTACAGATCAGGACATCAGGGAAAACATATTCCCCCTGTATGAATATATGAGCAGTTTTTCAGGGAAATTACATCAAACCAGTGCACGACAGAATCACCACATTCCCCAATTGTAGTCTCAAAATCCAGAGGTTTAAAAAAGAGACATATACTGTATATCACATCCAGCAATCTCTATTTGGCAGTCCTGATTTTCCAACACTAAAAATTTGCAGTGCAAATCACCAAAACACAGTTCTTGGAACATATCACAGCTTTCAAGATCAAGATCTCTTTGATATTACTTTTACTACTGTACATTTAGAGTGCCTTGGCTGCACATCAAGAGTTACTGACAGAGACATTATGTGGGAGTGTCACATGAATGTAAGTGTCACCTACTGTACATTTTTGTACATTTTGTAGACTAGTACATTAGGTCAGAATGGGTACTGGACATGCTAGCAGCTATACCAAACTGTAAAAACATGAATTTACACGGTAAAAACCTAGCCCCTATAGCGGATTTTTGATATATTGCAGTTTTTCAAACTTCCAGGTTGGCATCATTGTTCAGATTAGTATGTTGGCCTTTGGGTTAAACTGATAGGTGTCAGTATATTTGAGTGTTAGAGTGCTTTCAGGAGTCAGAGAATACTGAATGACACCTCTTGACCTACTTGACCAGTTGCTAAATTAGGCTTAATGCTTTTACGTTCAGAGACGGAAATTGTTTTGTTTTAACTTCTTTGAACAGAAAAAAAAGTGCAGAAAATATCCCTTTGCTGCAGTTTTCACTAATATTCACTAATTTTACATTGAACAAAATCAACAAATCTAGTTTTGCTCAGGGGTGCCCAAACTTTTGCGTACAACTGACGGCTGATTTTTGTTGGTGCCTGCAGTCAAATATAAATGACTGGAACATAGTGTTCTCTGTAAAGGATAGCTCACAAAGCTGTGGAGCGCGTCATTAAGAGTTGCTACGTCTGGAACAAGTGACATTACGCATTTGCCTACACGTTTGTCACTCGCAGTTCACTTTGGATGAAAGCGTCTTTAGATTGTGAAATGTTAATCACTGACCCTCATCGCACAGGTACAGAAGAATGCCACCTCATGAAACTGTCGTTTATTGGATAAGTTTGAAGTTTGAGCGAACATAAACAACTGTAGCTTAAAGGCAGAACTGAACAAGCAAATGATTCTTGTTCCAGAGTGGGCCTATACTCTCTTTCTTTCCCCTCTCCCTCCCTGACAAACAAACATCTATCCTTGTTCCTTTGTTCTCTGCTCATTATAGTACAACACAGAACAATGGATGTAGGGAGGAGAGGGCTGAGCCAGTGGCGAGAGAGACACATTGCCACTGTAGATTAATCTGCCCTACCACAGTGGGTGCATTTTAATGAGTTAAATAAAAGGTGATCAATCTGCACATGCAATTTTTATTCATTATGAAGATTTAAAGCAGCCAAACAAAGAAAGGCAATCTCTCATGCTGACAATTAAAGCACAATCGCAGAAAATCTCCATGAAAGCAACCTCAGATGATGGGCCTCACAAATGTCAACAAAAGAGTGCTTTGTTTTATTTGTAGCATAACAATTAGACCAAGCCCAATTCCAAAAGCATAGCATGAGGTTCCATCTAATTGCTTACCTGAGCCTTCACAAATCTTAGTGTATGTGTTCCTATTAGACCCAGCATTTATATCTTATGCCAGTGCCTGACATGGGGGAGATATGAAAAGAGGGGTCACGGCCCTCAGTCTTTTTATGATTGCAGAATGTAATCAGTGCACGCTACGCTGTGAATACCAATTAGACAGTGTATTGAATGCACGCGGCTAGTGTTTGCGAAAGAGCTCGAGAGAGACGTGTTTATATTCTACTCACGCAGCAGAGCTCAAGCCGCTTTTTTTTACACCGATTCTTGTGTTCCTTCTGGTGGTTTTATGGGCGCTGCCGAGAACATTTGTTTTGATCTGACCCAGTCCCTGTGAAAGGGGACTGGAAGCAGGGTTTCTTTGCCGCTATTTGTGGCGTTGAAGTGTGCAAATGGGTTGCCTTCTGTTCTGCCTTTCAGGACACATATACAGCCCAGGCTATACGACGGTGGCAAGCCTATAATGCAAGATGGAATCCATAAAAAAATAAATTGCTACGCGCCATTGCAGAGGTAATAAAAGCAGCCTCACTGTCTCTCTCTCTCCTTCTCTCTCTCTCTCTCTCTCTGTCTTTTCTTCCCTCTCTCTCGCTCTCTCTCTTTTCTCCTTGCCTCGACCTGGTTCTCTCATCAACAGTGTGTCATCACCTTGCCCGCTCAGAAATCACATGTAGATGATTTCAGGATGAATCACACCCAGCTGTGTGAAAGCCTTTTGTCGCACTCCTCCGCCACATACACAGGAGTTGATCCTGCTCTAAATTGTGTGATAAGGCAGGGGGAAATTGAAGGTGCACAGTTACTCGGCATGGAACAAGAAGAGACATTAACTATTCACAGTAAGTCACCCAGGACTGTGGCTATCAAAAACAGCGGCCCGCTTTTTGATTTCCTGCTCTCTGCACTGAAAGGAAATGTTTTAGCTCCCGCCATCATGCTCAGTCTCCATTGGCCTGCCACGCTGTCAGCGGAAAGACAGAAAAATGAGCGGGGAGATGACAGTAATGGCGCAGAACATTTGATGAACAAGATGTGTTTGTGATAATTAACGAATGGCTAATGGGGCATTACAGGCAATTATGCACGTGGTTTTTACGCACGTGCTTTTCCATCAATGCTGTCCTCAACAGATGAGTGAATTAGGAGATGCTGCATTCTCTTAAATGGCTCTTTGGTGTCTCAGCAGCCTTCAGCTCACGCAGGGCTGCCAACACTAGAATGGAAGATAACATTACAGCCACATCCCGGGTGAGGCACCATATCAATGTAAAATCAACCATTTCATTCTGATATTCTAAAATGATATGAGAGATATCAAACATTTACCATGATGATAAGATTCAAAAGGAAAGGTACAATGGCTGTCTTGGTGACTTGTTTGCTTTTAACTGATATGCCAACAACAACAACCCTAATCTGTAACATAGTCATTAGCCATCAAAATAAAAGTGTATTCTTCCTCATAAAGATAGAATTAAGTTAAAGTTTCATGTTGGTAAAGGTTGTTAAGCAACACTGATCTGTTACGACTATTATGTTTTTGCTTTGAAGTCGTAGATTCTGTAGGTTGTTGCTAACCATTTAAATGTCAAAGTGGAGAGATGTTGTCAACAGTGGAGAGATGTTGCCAGAGGAGCTCTATTTTTTGTAAACAAACAGCCAGTCAAAAGGGTTCAGCCATATATGATTTGTGGAATCACTAATCACCAGCACTGGCAAAACACAAAACACTTTCGCTTTGACTTACAAATTTAAAATTGCATGTACCTCCAGGTCAGAGGAACTTTTCAGCAGTAGTACTATCTAATAGTAATTCCAGATGCAGTTCCTGGAACTCGAGTGTCGAAGCAATAATTATAAGTAGCCACGGGCAAAAACAAGTGGGAGGTTGTTCAAATGTATGGAGATTTCTCATGGGAAGACGGTAACTGGGTTTGTAAGGGATTTCTGCAGGCTGTGTGTTGCTCCCATTACATAATTTGCTTGGCATTCGTTTTATTTTGGGCAGAGGAGAGTGGTGGATCATGCAGGCTGCGGTGGCCATTGTAGCACTTGAGCCCTGAGGACACAGGAGTGGTGCGAGGTGTCAGGCTAACAGCTCGTTGCCGCAGGAAGTTCAACTTTTTTTCTCTCTCTCTCTCTTTCTTCAGGAGAGTAAAACAGCAGTGTCAAGGATTCTCCATTCCCACTGAGGCTTTCTCCAGGAGCTCGTCTCCGCTAATGTAGCGGCAGAACATTGCAGGTGGTGCTACTCGTTTCTTTATAAGCACAGTGCTTATGACACTGCACAGACTGTTCTCTTTCCTTTGTCTTTGAAACTTTTTTCTCTCTTTTTGTCTTCGTCTATGTCTTTGCTCTATCTCTCACACTTTCTCTCTTTTTGTCTTTCTTGCTCTCTCTCTCTCTCCCTTATCTCTCCCACTCTCCCTGGTACTTTTTTTGGACACCTAATTTAAAAGTTTGACAACTATGACGCAGTGTTGCTGCCATGGTGGGTAATTGGCTGGTTTCCAATGAGTGGAGGAGTCTTTTGAGTGACCATGGGGGAGACGGATACTGGAGCTGTAAGAACAAACCAGAGTTAATGTGTAATCATTAACTTGTCCAGACCGTTTCGTTCAGGCTAGTTCAGTAATAGCAAAATACAAAAGTATCTCCTTGAAAAAACATGGTTTACTGGAAGAAAGAAAGAAAATACCTATGTGAATACCTGAGCACACGTTAGCAAGTCTAGCTTAAATGGTGGGGCTAGGTAGCACCAACGCCAAGGTCACCAAGGCTTTGGTACCCACTTAGCACACGTGAGGAGGATTCCTGTAGTGTGGTGTATGTCTTTTGACATGTGTGATAATTGTCAGGAGCCACTGCTTGAGCGGTTTCAGAGAGCACCGTAACTCTGCCTGACAAGGAGGAACACTGATATGCTGAATTATTCATGCATTCACATGTTAGAGTATATGTAACGAATGGATGAAAAACTGGGCACGGTTGAGATGGTAGACTACTGAATCATCATCTTCATCTTTATCTTAATATAATATTTTTTGATCAAATGTATTTTTCATTACACTTCAAAGGGTGTACGACCTCAAAAAGAATAACAAATAGCGTTTTGTGCCTATACTATGAATATATGATTTGAATAAAAAAGACAAATGAAGCTTTTTTCCAGTTTAAGACTGACACCTTTGAAAACATAAAAAAAAACAAAGCATGACAAAAAATCTAATAAAAACTGAACATTAAATGAAACAAAAGAATAGCTGATGACACATTGAAATGAATGTTGAAATAGTGGAACAGATCTGCTCCAAAGCGGAGACAGCTCTGGCAGGCCTGTTTAAAAAGCATAGACGCATCAGTTTCCATTACTGCCTTTGATAGGAGAAACACTGCTGTGTATCGCTGAACAAGATAGCCAGGGCCGAAGAGAATGGCGGAGCGCTGCCAAATCAGCGGAGAAATTGATGATATCCTCCAAGAGTAAACAGAGGGAAGAGTTACCGCTCAGCACTTCTGATGGGCGCTTCCCCTGAGCTGACAAGACATAGCTCAGGCCCAAACTGCTGCTCCAATCAAAAGATACAGTGTCCACAAATGTACCCAATACAGCTGAGCGCCAGGACCTCGGAGTGCTCGTCCAGGGCTCCTGTGTAATATCACACACTTCAGGATGGCAAAAAATAGCACTGAGAATAAATCTTTGAGCTGATGAAACAGATTTGTACTGTTGTTGCAACAGTCCCAGGGAGAGAGAAAGAGAGAGAAAAGAGGGAGAGAGAGTGTGAGAGTGAGGGAGAGAGAGAGAGAGAATGTGTGCAAGAGAGCAAATGAATGCACAATGATAATTTGATGAATTATTTACACCTCTGTGTAAACACATAGAACCCGATACATCTCTGTTCTTTGTCTTGAAAGCAGCAATAACAATAACAATGTCAGAAATCAGACGTGCTTGTCTCCTCACCACGAGAAACTAAACAGTTGAGACTAGTGCAGGGTGAGACATTGCCAAGCCCTCTCTCCTCTTCATCCAATACCTCAGATTCACATTAACCCACCCTCTCTGCCTTGAGTACAGCACCTCAGCATTCACACTAACTCTCCCTCTTTGCCTTGAGTACAACACCTCAGCATTCACACTAACTCTCCCTCTTTGCCTTGAGTACAACACCTCAGCATTCACACTAACTATCCCTCTCTGTCTCCCTCTTTGTCTTGAGTACAACACCTCAGCATTCACACTAACTCTCCCTCTCTGCCTTGAGTGCAACACCTCAGCATTCACACTAACTCTCCCTCTCTGCCTTGAGTACAGCACCTCAGCATTCTCACCAACTCTCCCTCTCTGCCTGGCCTCAGCATTCACACTAACTATCCCTCTCTGCCTTGAGTACAGCACCTCAGCATTCACACTAACTCTCCCTCTCTGCCTTTAGTACAGCACCTCAGCATTCACACCAACTCTCCCTCTGTCTTTTCCTCTTCCTTGAGTACAACACTTCAGCATTCACACCAACTCTCTACCTCTCCCTCCCTCTCTTCATTGAGTACAACACCTCAGCATTCACACTAACTCTCCCTCTCTGCCTTTAGTACAGCACCTCAGCATTCACACCAACTCTCCCTCTGTCTTTTCCTCTTCCTTGAGTACAACACTTCAGCATTCACACCAACTCTCTACCTCTCCCTCCCTCTCTTCATTGAGTACAACACCTCAGCATTCACACTAACTCTCCCTCTCTGTCCTCTCCTGTGCCAATGAGTATCAACGCATCAAAGTGTCACAGAGAGGATCTATTTTTCAGTGTCATGTGAAAATGGACTCATTTCAGAAATCACTGGAAATACGCTGGAGCACTCAATTCCCTGTGAGGAGGGAAAGAATCATATTTTATTAATCTTTGGCAGTGCCGCTATCACATCTGTGGTGTGTGTGGTATGGAGCTGAGCTTGAAACCAAATAAATCATTTATGATGCTGTAATATGTTATTATTGGGCACACAGTAAAATCACAGCCTAAAGTATGCAGCATGTGGAATCTATATGAAAGTACAGTTTTAGAGCAGACAGGCATGAGAAACATACAGAATGAAGAGAAAGAGAGAGAGAGAGAGAGAAAGAGAGAGAGAGAGAGAGAGAGAGAGAGAGAGAGAGATAGTGAAATCTGATTCTGTGGTGGATGTAATGATTCTCCTGGCGAGAGTGCTTGGGCGGTGGTTGTCATTCTTTGTTGTGTTTACGCCTATGGCGAGTGCTCTAATGGCCATCTCTCCGTAGAGGCAGAGTGGATCAGCACGTTCGAAAACAACAGGCCCTTCAAGACAATGGAAGATGCACAGGCATGTGTGAGTCGTCCACTTCACAGGAGAGCGCAGAGAGAGATTCCATCCTGTCAAAACAAAATCCATTCACCGCCGAGAAAACACCCCTTTGTGTAGCTCCGTCCCTGGAGATTGGAAGGGGAGAGGGAGTGAGTGAGAGAGAGAGAGAGAGAGAGAGAGAGAGAGAGAGAGAGAAAAAAGGAGTGAGGCTGAATGGAAAACTCTCCTTTGTGTCTCAATGGACGCTCAATGAGTCGTAGAGTGCAGCTGCTTCCCTGAGATGTGGTCTCCTAAGATTACTTTCACCATTTTCCTCCTATTAATATTTGATTTTCATTAAAGGTCCAGAATGAAGAATGTCTGGAGGAGAGGCTGGGGCCTTGCTAGACCTGATTGCATTGGATTATTTCCCCTCATTTGAGAAAACAGAAACCAAAGATAACCATAGCACAGCTCTGGCTTCTGCCTGGACCACTCTCCCTCTTTTCGAGCTTATTATAGGCAATGGGAAAGTATCATATCTAATAAGTCTCAGACATTTCTCACACACTTCCCCCTCCCCCGTCTCTTCAATTCAGCTCTGGTTGTGTGATGAAAAGAGGAGCAAAATAAACATCTTTGACATTCCATGTGGTCGAAAAACCGAGAGAGGGCCGAGAGGGTCAGGCTGTCCAGGTTTGTTTTGCCTGCGGTGCGTATCAGCTCTTAGTTCCCGGGGTGTTGGGTCATCCCGTTGGCTGTTAATTTTTCATTGTGCGCAGGATGTTCTCCTCAGCTCCTGACGGAGGGAGGCTTTCAGCTGCTTTCAGGGGGATAATGCAGCTTTACTGTAGGCAGAGATGGATATCAGAGCCCTGCTGTCAGGGAGGGAGAGCAAGAAACAGAGAGAGAGAGAAAGAAAGAAAGAAAGAGAGAAGACAAACAACATCTATGATGGACTCGGATGCTTCCTCTATTACATCAACCCAGAGGAGAAGAGCTTCCGTGGAACAAACTTCAGGGTTGACCGCTGCGTGTGCCAAAGACAAATAAGACACATTTCTCTTGGAGACCTCAACCACATGAGCCTGTTGTTGCCACCCACCCCCACCCCCCACCCCCCAATAAAAAAGGAAGAAAAGAAAAAAAGGAAAAGGAAATAACATTTCCACTCTGAGGTCCTCAGAAAGAGCCCCGGCGGAGCAGTCCACGTCTGAGGAAAAGATGAGGGCCATTCCAGATGACGAATGCTGTCAGAGTTGCTATCAAGAGGGCAGTGCTTGTCAGGAGAACACAGAGCTGGAAGGCATTAGTCTATTGGTCTAATGGTGGTGATGGTGTGTGTGTGTGTGCGTGTGTGTGTGAGAGAGAGAGAGAGAGAGGTGGGGTTGGGGGGGGGGGGGGGGGCAATAATGGACGGTGGGGAAATAATGTGTTACCTTTCTCATGCCACACAAGGCAGTTTTCAAGAAGGGCACTATCATTATATGCGTTGCACATAAACCAGGTGCCATGTTTACACTCTTGAGTCTCTCTCTCTCTCTCCTCCTGTGTGTGTGTGTGTGTGTGTGTGTGTGTGTGTGTGTGTGTGTGTGTGTGTGTCTGTGTGTGTGTGTGTGTGTGACTGTATAAATAAAAGGCTTTGCAGGATGTAAGGCTGGTACTGCATGTGTTTGCAAATACAGCTCATTATAAAGTAATCTTGTCAGGCATGCTTGTATTTTTCCAAGGCGGAAGGAATTGGATTTGTGTAGCGGTGCATCTGAATGTGCATTTACATTTCATCCATAAATCAATAGTCCCATTTGGTTGTGATAACCTGTCATGCAGAGAGACAATTGATTCTTTAATAAAACGGAGTGAGTCGATCCAGGGGGGCCTCAGCCATCGGGACAGGAGCAGGTTGGAACTGCCCGACAGGGCGCCAAGATAGCACAGAGTTGCTTTATCAGCCCTCTCTGGACGTCTCCTCCTGCACCGGGCAGGCCAGATAAAGGACACAAGAGGAGGAAGACGCTTCTGCAGCCAGATAAGGGTTGCCAATTGGACAGATGTGGCCTGGATCCATACGAGGACCTGCAGTGTGCTGGCCCAGATCAAGGCAAGAACTCAGCCAGATCAGTGTCAGACCAGGTTCACACGCAGCTACTATTTGTGTTAAAGCAACACTAAAGAGTTTTTTGTACCTTAAAGAGGAACTATGCAGGTTAAGCGATTTTCTTGTTTTACGCTACAGGTTTCTCTGCAGAGCTTCCCCTACAGCTTTAGCGTGTACATTTTTACAACACTCCTCAATTGTTCAGTCGGCTTTTTCATGAGATGATCGCGAGGCTGCCATCATTCAGCCGGAAATAAGTCAAATGACCATTCCAACGACTCCAGAGCTGATCAGTTGAGGCAAACGAAGTTTCACTTTTAAAAGAATGTTTCCAAAATCATTTCAGTGCTGCATTCGGTTTGCGGCCCTCTATTGACTATAATCGCACTATGTAAGTGTACCAGATTGGGTAGCGGATCTGTGGTTCCATGAAATGAGACATAAGAAACTACACATTTGACTTGCTTTGATGTTGCAATACATCATACTTTCATAAAATCATGCAACATACTCTACCTTCTCTGTGGACATGATCATTTGCTGGATAAACAAATGGCGTGTGTGAGAGGAGAAGTGCTTTAGTGTTGCTTCATATGAAGCAGGATATTCCCATGCATGCTCAGGAACACAAGACACAGGCGCAGGAGCCGCAGTCAAACACGCCTCCACGTGTGAGGACGGCTAATACAACTTAGCTACTAGCACAGTTAGATATGGTGGAGAACGCTTCCCTATCACCTGACACTGTTCCCGGTCTATAACAAAGACTGAAGAACAAAATCCAATCAAGTACACTAAAAAGACACCTGCTCTGATCTGAAACTTCAACTAAAAAACACCTCTGTGCCGTGCTACGTATAATGCGCTGCTTAGCTGTATGTTCTACTGTAGCACATTTGGATGATAACTTCCTCATCTTCAGAGAGCACATGTACCTGTTACTCAGAGATAATCCCCTGCTCGATCAAACAGGCTGAGTCTGAGCCGGGGGAGGACTGGCGAGGAGGAGGAGGAGGAGGAGGAGGAGGAGGAGTGGTGGCTGGTGTGAGGATCCTTACATAAGGAGATTACTGCTGTTTAAAGTGAAAACATTATGGTACTTTGGTTGCAGATTGTGTTCCGCCTGTTGGGTACACATTGCATTAGTGCAGTACAGTAGTCACACAAAAAGTCAGTCTGGCCAAAGTCTGGTTTTCTGAGATGCTTATAAAGAAATCTGTTGAGCAGTGGGTGTGTATTGGGATCAGGGTATTGATTGAGTGCCAAAAACCAAACTGAAAGTTGCTCTATCTTAGGCATGGGCAGCTTTCAGAAAGACTGAGTGAGTGTGTAAATACGAAATGCTGGTTCTGATTACAGTACAGTCTGTGTCTTTTGTGTGTGTGTGTGTTTGTGTGTGTGTGTGTGTGTGTTTGGCTGGGATTGCTCCCGAGTTGCTTCCCTCAAGGCTAGAGAATTTGACATGGCACTGCCCCCCAGAGGTCTACTGGGTATTGCAAGATATTTTCACACAAAGTATCTGTTGAGGTTCATGCATTTTAATTGAAGCAGCGAGCATTAATAATGAGTCCTATTACTGTTCATGTCTAGTGATCAGCCATTTTTTTTTCAGATCCTCTGAACTCCCGTGGTCATGACCTGACTCAAGTGTTTCTCGGGACAAAGCCTTTACTAAAGAGCCGGGTTCTCTACGGGTTCCAAGCGCCAGGCCGATTGGAGTAGAGATCACTGTGAGAAGGAGCTGGATTATTCATACAGTCAGTGGAAGGGTGCTGCGTGAAAGCGTTAGACGTTGGGCTGACAGATTCCCGGGGCTTTGAAGTGGTGAAGGCACCTTCCCTCGTAGATAGAAGCAGTTAAGAGAGATGGAGGGAGGGCGATAGAGAGAGAGAAAGGAGAGAGGGGGAGAGAGAGAGGAGAGAGGGAAGCTGTAAGAGAGGGAGAAATACTGTGAGAGATGCAAGAGGGAGAGAGAGAGGAATGAGCCCTGAGCCTCATGTGTTAGTCCACAGGCGTGTTCCCGCTCACTCTCAGAGGCGCCATGCTTCCTGAAATAAACATGAAGGGGGGAGGCTCTTGGTGCATTGGAACAGAGTGCAGCATCACCTGTGTGCCGCAAAACAAATCCGCTAAAGAAAAGAATTGCCGCTAAATGTCCATAGGTGACACCACAGGTAAGAGTCTGGATGAGCTGTGATTGGATGAGAACAGGAGCAGAGCTGGGTCCAGTACTGAGACAGCTGTTAAGGAGCAGGCACGCTGCCCTCCCATGGGAACTGAGCTGCTTCTCATTCCCCAGGTGAACTCCACCATCCCCTTCAGCACCCAATGGCAAATCAATAGTTCTTGTGCAATCAGGGCGCTCAGCCTTGCTGTCATGTGCTTATTGGGAACGTGCCGTCTGCTGCAAGAGGGGCCCCGGCACGGTGCAAACTTCTAAATGTCTGAATTTCAAATCTTCAAACCATCACATTAAAATGTAAATAACTCAATTAATAGCTGGGCCCTGCCAACGATGCCTTGTGGTGTCGGGGGAGGAGGGGTGTGCTGCTGGAGGTTTAGGCTACGCACGTCTACCAGAGAGATGAGGATGAAACGACACACATGCCGTTTTGATGTCTGCCTCTGAACCAGTGTGGTGCCTCTGGACATGCACTTTGATATGAGTCTTGTCCAAAAACCACTGTCCTTATCTTAAAATGCACTTATTCATTTGCATGGCATAGATCTAATGTGTGTGTGTGTGTGTGTGTGTGTGTGTGTGTGTGTGTTGTGAGCTGAACTGAACTCCTGTCTCCCCCTATGGTGCTTGGAGACAACCAAAATGTTTCATGTACTGTAGCTGCTTGGAGGATGAGACAGAAGACAGAAATCTCAGTTTTTTTTCAATACATTTGAACATCTCTTGTTTTCTCTCTCTCTCTGTATCTCTCTTTCTTCTTTTGTCTGTCTTTTATCTATCAGGTGCACTTGTTCCTTGCTTTAAAATTCTTTGCTGTTTTTCTTCTTTCTTTTATCTACTCCCGTCTTCCCCTCTCTCCTCTTCCTCCCCCGCCACTTATCTGTCTCTGTCTCTCCCTAGCCCCCCCCCCCCTCCTCCCCTCTGTTCTCTCACCCCGTGCCATGGCCACTTGCTCTGCCCTCTCCAGCACCTTTCCCTGGCGGTGTAAATTTGTGTGAGCAGGGCAGCTCACCTCCAACGGCCTCACTCTAATGTGTGTCTGCACCACACACGCGTGCGCACACACACACACACACACACACACACACACACAAACACACACAGACACACACACACACACACACACACACACACACACACGCATGCGCGTGCGCACGCACACACACACACACACACACACACACACACACACACTGACGTGCCACACGTCACCCCCACGCTCTCCCAGAGCAGAGGCCAGCGATATGGGAAGGAGAGGGCCGAGGGGGAACGTGGGAGCCGTGTTCAAAAGAAGCGCTGACGTACAGTACTGTGCACTCAGCCAGAACAGCTGGAGCACCACAGCAGATCTGCCCGGGCCTGAGCCACACTGGTCCAGGATCAGAGCCAGGACCCTCCGCCAGCTGGGCTGGACAGAGCTTCTCTTATTCCCGCCTGAGTGGGTTGGACAGAACGCAGTCGTTCCTATGTGGATTAATCTCAAATGATACATATATCATAATACATTTCACATTATGGGATAGTGTATATTTGCTTGTCTCGACATGTAAACTGATGACAAGAAAACAGGGAAATGATTAATCAAATTTGGAGTAGTAGACTACAACACACAAGTGCGGTTCAGACTCTGTGATGTCTGAGAATGTCTGATGAATTCAACAATATTGTTGTTTTGCAAAGACAAATGGGTTGAAATGAAAAGTCTTGTGTAAATATACGGAGTTAAATCCCCTGACTGTTTTGTTTGCTGCTCTGGAAAAGGCTGTTGTGCTACTCTGCTGCTGTTTTCTTCTCTGCTGCAGTCGATTGAGCGAGACCCACTTGTGCTGCTCCCACAGACCCAAACACACACACTGGGTTGTCTGTATGGCTCAGTCTGTTCAAACCAGTGAGTGTGGCTTCATAAAATGATATTTGGTGTTGTGCTAGGTAGCACTTTCACAAGCCTCTTGCTAGATACGTTTTGTAATATGGATATAGATATGGTATAATACTGATTTGACATGATGAAAAGACACAAGTGCTAGCCTTGAAAAACAGAGCTAATTCCGGGATGGAATAAGGGGAGGACGTTAATGATTGACCACAGCAAGCGTCCGAGCGAGGGCCTGATTGCATTGTGGCGGCGGCAGCCACCTTCCAGAAGCGTGAGAAAGTGTGTGAGCGGGCTCAGGATCAGGGAGGACACAGCTGTGCTCCGTCAGCCTGCCGAGAGAGAGCCAGAGCGCTGGGCAAGATAGCCTTGGCAATGACTCCCCCGACAACCCCTCTCAACCCATCGCACACACACACACACACACACACACACACACACACACACACACACACACACACACACATGCATGCACGCATGCACATACACACATGTACACACAAACAAAATGCACTACACCCCACCAAACACACACACAGACACACACACACACACACACACACACACATGCATGCACACATACACATACACATACACATGCACGTACAAACAAAAACACCCCACACACACACACACACACACACACACACACACACCACCCTTCATAGACACAAAGTTCTCCCCGCCACCCAGTGCTTGTGCTCCTTCCCCGCTCTGCTGAGAGAGAGGCTTTAGATGTGCTGTGTCTGGCCAGTGGGAGAGGCTCCCCAGCACAAAAAGGGACACTTGATTTCCTCTCACGGGGGCTGGAGGGGCTTCTATATTTGGTACATGCGCCATGACCACCCCACCCCACCCCACCACCTTCAACACCACCACCACCCTCACCCATCCTTCTCCTCCTCCTCCTTCTCCCATTTCTCCTTTGTCTATTCAACTCTGTGTGATGCAGTGTCTTCAGATCGACACTGAGTATTCACAGAGATACCCACCCCACCCCACCCCACCCCACCCCACCCCACCACCACTGTTCACCGCCTGCCTCCACTTCCTCTTGTCTTCTCCATTCTTCCACCATACACACTGAATCTATGGAATTACAGCAAAGTCAATGACATTTCCTACCAAGTCCTCCCACCCCAGCTGTTTTGACAATGCTGCTCCAAAGCGGTTTTGCATACGCGGAATACATTAGTCCTATCTATTATCAGGCCTGTGAATGGTGTATGGCTGCAAACAATTACCCCTAATATGTTTACTTTGAGACAGGCCCTGAAGGAAAAGCTGCTTAGAACACCATATTTGCATAGTGTTTCTGTCAGGGAGGAAAATGTGGGATGCAGGCTTCTAAGGATGGGCAAGTGTGCGTGTGTGTGGGGTGGGGGGGGTGGTTGGTGGGGGGGGGTCGGTGGTTGGCGATGGGGGGAACTGGGAGCTAACTGAAAGTGACGTTTAGATGGGATGAGCTGGGAAACGACGGGAAGAGAGAGTTAGGGAGAGGGGTGAGCAAGAGTAAGAGAGAGAGAGTGTGTGTGTGTGTGTGTCTGAGAGAGAGAGAGCGAGAGAAAGGGAGAAAGAGAGTGTGTGTGTGTGTGTATGTGTCTGAGAGACTGAGCGAGAGAAAGAGAGAGAGAGAGAGAGCCAGGCCAGGTGATTGTGGCATGGGCTCTGGGGAATCACCACAGCAACAGTGGCACGCGCGGGCGGGCGGGCGGGCGGGTGCATGTGTCCGTGGTAACGGGGGCATATAAATATTGAACAGGTGGCTCCTGTGCCGGAGCGCACGGCGCGGTGATGATGATGGATATGGCGGCACGGCATGCCAGCTCCCTCGCCCGGACACCGCCGGGGCTAATTCCCCTCCTGAAGCTGTCAATCAACTCTAATGGATGTTAATTCAGGCCCCTGCCTCCTCCCCAACCTCCACCGCCAGTGCTTATCAAATTCACACTCCTCCTTATGCAAACTCCACACACCTTTACCCCCACAGCTTCACCCCCTGCACACACACAGACACACACACACACACACACACACTCTCTCATACAAACACACACACTCTCCCAGGCTTCTTCTACCCGTGATGCCTGTGTTGTTATGTAACACAGATCATCACTAAAACACCAGTGGAGTCTATTAACTGTCTAAACATGCGGGGGTGTGCTGAAAAACCTCTCACCAAAGTTTGTGGCCCGAGTTTTCTTGACGGAAATGAAAACAGGTCAGAATTGATTCCTGTCTCCGTCAAACCAAGTGCGGCGAGCATTTGCATAAGCGATGAGATGGCGCGCTGATTTCATTTGTAATCCCCACCAGTGCCTGATATGTGCCAACAAATCAGTGGAGCTGTCACTGACACTTCACATCAGCGCCAGAGAGCCCAGGCCATTTAGACTCAAAGCCACGGCTAAATAGTTTCGCATTATGCAAGGTATCTTAATCAATGTGGCCGTCCCCATGGGTCAAGATCATTTATGGGGCAGATTTCCCTTCCCTCCATGTCCATGTCCATCTCCATCTCTTGCCTGTTTCATAGACGATGGCACTGAGACATTGTCTGACCGCCAACAACGAGAGAATGCGCTGCGGTCGCAGTCTTCCTCCAGCGGCCATTGCTGCCACCGTTAGGGGCCCATAAATACGAGCGTGCGTGCAAATGAACCCGGTCTCCACAATGCACTCAACATGTTTTCCCATTAAGTGTTGGCTGAAACAATACGTCCTCCTCAGACGCGCAGCTCACTTTGGGCTCCTCTTGACCCTGCCGTGGCCCCGTCTTCTTGGCAGTAAATTTGGGATGAAATGTGGCTCAGTGCTGGGCAGCAGAATGGCCGGCCCGGCGTGGAGAGGGGGGATAAAGGCGAGCTCTTTGTGTCGGAGGCCCGCAGGCCGACGGAGGAATGCATTTGGAGCGTTTGATTCATAACTGAGGGCCATGTTTACATGCTCTCTCTTCATTCATGCATTTTCATGCATTCTCTCTCTCCCTCTCTTTCTCTCTCCACTGCTCTAACTTTCTCATTCTTCTTCTCTCTCTCTTCATCTTTCTCAAACTATCCATAGCTCTCTCCATTTCTCAAACTATTCCTCTCTGTCTCTGTTGCTCGCTGACTTCATGCTGGGTGGCAACACAGTGTGTGTGTGTGTGTGGGGGGGGGGGGTCTCATACTCACACTGCACACGGCTCTAACTGTTTGTGACCGCAAAATGCCACGGAATGAAATGGGCCGCAAGCAGCACTGTCGACTTCTCGCTTTCTGAACCTTGAAAGCAGGACCACAGATCGTGTTGAGCGGGAAACATGCTGTAAAAAAAAAAACAACGATTCAGAGCGAAGACAGCGACAGAGTATTTTTTTCCCCCTGCCCTGCCACTGCTGGGCCTAGTGTGATCTGCAGTCAGACTATTAAAAAGACATTGCTCACTTCACTGTGGCAAGCTGGATCAACACAAATATGCCAAACCAGCAATACCATCCTGTAAACTGAGGAAACATGTGTGTGTGTGTGTGTGCTGCATGTGGAACATGCCAAACAAGCATTATCATCCTTTAAACCGAAGGAACACACATGTGCTGTATGCAAGTGTTAGAGTGGGGTGCAGTAGAGCCTGGAACATAATGTTTACATCTGTAGGCAAGACATTAGTCAGGAGCAACCGCTCACCCCCCCAACACACACATGCACACACACACACACACTTCCCCACCCCACCACAGAGAGGGAAGGAAGCAGTAAATCCTCAGTGCTGTGATCTGAGGTATGGACTCTGTGATAACATAAACAGTCTCTACCCACTTGTCGCATGTTTACAGAAAAAAAAGTGACATTAAGGAACAAAGGTGTCAAAAAACGTCTAAACGGTGTTACACAATCCTGTGATAACAACACATGGTGGAGCGGCTGGGTTTGGCCATAGCTCCCATTCAGCATGGGTACTGCATACACACACATGTTGCACTCCCTGATCCTATTAGATTGTACTGTATTTTTGGGTCAATTATAGAGGAGATTGGACAGAGCTAAATCACTTCACCTGGCCACCATTAATCATAGAAAATCCGAATAGTTAATAATTAAATGTTCATGTAAAGTATTCCATATGTGCAGAGAGCTTAAATTATGAGCAACCATCATTTTCTAATCAATTGGCCTATTAAGGAGAGATAAATAAGGATGTATGGCCAGAGAGATGCTGGCAACCCAGTTCCATTCCACACTCACACAGAGCTATTGATCAACATTAGAAACGTGCACAGTAACATGAATAAAAGCCTATTCCTTGGGGCTTTGCATTGCCCAGCATGTTCCACTAAATCATTTGCTATCCACATGGTCCATTCATAGACACACACCTCCACATACATACATACATACACACATACATACAGACACACACACACACACACACACACACACACACACACACACACACACACACACACACACACACACACACACACACACGCACACACACATGCACATAGAGAAACACAGACACACAGACACACACAGACACACACAGACACACACACACACACACACACACACACACACACACAGACACACAGACACACACACACACACACACACACACACACACACACACACACACACACACACACACACACATTAAGTCAAAATCCAGTCTGAGCTCGCTGTCACGACATGGCGATAAGGGACCAAAGTGAGCAATACAAATGTGGCCAACAGTCATTTACTTAACCAGGAATATTCAGCAGTGTTTGTAGTTTCCCAGCATGAAGCTATGAGTCTCTGCCAAATGTCTGGTCATCCAATGCTCCGAAGAGTTGGCCAAGTGGTTGCTGTCAGAGCAGAGAATAACTCACCCGTTTCTACTGAGGGTTCACTTAATGTTGGTAATGCTTTCATCCTTGACAGAACCGTTAAAACACTGCTTCCTGTCCTTCTGCTCACGATCGCAGAGCCTTGTTGTAGGCCTATACTGTAGGCTACTACACTGACAATGTAACAAGAACAACAACGTAGCAATGCGAGTAGCCTGTCTGAAGTTGAGTGACATCGTCAAAAGTTACATCATTAAAAGTCATGTTGTGTTAGATGACATTTTCAGTGCTTGGTGCATTTATTTCAGCACTATGAAGCTCATGGTTTGACAGCTAGGGTCTGGTTCCACGTGTGTATTTACAGAAACACATTAAATGTAGCCGACTATAAAGTATAGGCTACCCACCCCTGACTAGCTGACCTCACAGCAAAGCATGAGGTAGTAGTGCCATCTGCTGGCATAATGTAGCTACTACAGTTCCTCACACTACCTCAAACCATGTAATGAAATGATATGAAAATGTCCCTCAAACCCATCTCAAACCCACGTCCATTGTCATTACTGCCCGTTGTTATCAGCTAAGTCCCCTTATCAAGTATTGTTTTATACAGGGAAACATATGGTATGGCTGTATGTATTTTATGTCTCTGAGGTCAGGGGATACACTACTAAACAAGAGATGTGTTATGCCAAATCTAACTCCAGAGGTGCTTTCAAATTCAGCAAGCAGAGGCAAAAGGTTGTGGGAAATTGCCTTGTGTAGCTTACAGTCTGAAACGAACATATATAACCATCTAAATATAAAGTCTGTCCAGAACACCGACCCCTATTTGTCACATTTAAGTACACTTCAGCCACCACCCCACCCGAAAACATGTACAATGAAAGAACAACTTAATTTAATTATCTTTTATTTACATGTTATTTACCAGATTGTTGTGTGAGTCTGTGCAAATCAGACGTACAGAAGGTTTATATCATTCTTTCCACAAGGCCAGTGGGATTGCAAACATCCACATAATTATTCAGACTCATGTTAATAAAGTAAAAAGTAAAAAGATAAACACACAAACACAAAATAAAGTATATGAAGGCTCTGGAGGTTTCCCTAACACACATCCCTTGGTTCTTCCAGTCACAGAGCCAAATGGACAGCACAATTAAGCTCTTGTACATTCGAAAATATGCAATAGCTAAGAGGAAAGTGAGTCACTGAACCGGGTGAATGAACCACACACTTTCACACATGGCTCCTTCCAAATTTCACTGTGCCCAGATCTGTCCTTTGACGGAGTGTACAGTACAGCACTTGTCCGCCTGGCAGAGTGTCCACTTCCTGGTGTATTTTCGGCAGGGTGTGGACATCCTTCTGACTAATGTGAAGGGAGTGTGTGAAGGGCTGGTGCTGACGGTCTCTAAGGACTTTGAAGCGTTTTGGCCTAAAGTTAACGACTGCCCTGCCATTTCCCAAATGAGCAAGGGGAGCGTTTCTCAAAGGCATCCCTGTACAATGCCCACGCTCTCTGTGTTACTCAGTAACGGGGCTGCACAGCGATGCCTTCAGGGAACACAGGAGCCGGTAAAACACACTCCTGAGCACCCTAGGGAATGATTTCTGTTTTTATTATTGTGACCTGCACTATCCTCGTAAACATGTTGCAAATTACACATCATCTCAAAACCTACTAGAGAAGAGAAAAAACGATTGGCTCTAAAATAGCTATCATTCAGTAGGTATATGCACTGCACTGATTTGAAACATATATGACATATTTTACGACTGAGTGCTGGAGATTTTAGACAGAAGCAGACATGAACCCTCTTGTGCTGCAACAGAAAAAAATTGTTTAAAGCTATCGGTCACAGAGTGAGGACAAAACACAGTGAGTGTTAAAGCGTTTCAAAAGTGTCACGGTAGCCTACATGTACCGTGTGAATGCACCCTCACCAGTCTTACCCAATGATAAAAAGGCATTATCAAAATTATCATCTTTTTTTGTTGAAACACATCGCTTGTGATATCACGGTATTCCCAAAAGCTCATTCAATGGAAGAAATAACAAAACCACATGAAGGACAACAAGAGGCTCGTTCAGATTGTGTTCCTAGCGCATGGAGTACAGTCATGGATGCTCATTTAGAATGCTAGGTACAGTTCCACGTAAAAGTACAGTAGCTCATCTCTGCACCATTGTCAACAACCAGTGTGCCCCCAGTCATTCTTGGATGCCGGTCAGTGATTGTGCTGTGGAAAAGCCTACATTTAAGTCTGTAGTTTTAACCCCCTAAAACACCTACAGCATACATATGTGATCTAATTACATGCTTGTTACTTCCTCCAAGAGAAACATAAAAAGTGTTATAAGATTTCCCCTAACCCCTGTGATTTCACATCGAGAAAAATAACCCAAAGCATAAAAGGTAAAAATAAATGTTTATAAATCACTGAATTTTGGGCCCCTCTACATTCTTCTGTGCCATTGACTCAATAGACTAGAGTGGCAGTTTGGGGTTAGTGAATTTGTTTTCCAGTTTGTGACCTATCAAACCCAGAGGTAGAATATCATCAAGCGTACAAAACAGATTGAGATTTCCCTCTGATGATTTGACATCAGATCAACCCAGTCTCTAAAACCTTCTGGCCTTTGATCAAATGGTGGTTTTAGAAAAGCAACAACTCTTAAGGCTGACAGTACATATAGCATTTCCCCCCAGTGAGGCGCAAGTGTATGCGGCTGTATGGAGAAAAAGTGCTCTGCCCAGACAGAACCCTCAGCGTACTCCGCCTCTATTGTGCAGTCGATCTGAGCATTTCTAACTCAGTTGAGCATTTGTCAACTTCTCAGAAAAGGCGCTGGTGGTGTCGGAGTGGTCATATACGCTGACATTTGTAGTCAAACCCCACATGCTCTCTTTGATGAAAAGCTGGGATGAAGTTCTCTCCAGCGTCCTACCGGTGAAAAACGCTATATGGACACTCGGCCCCAAGTCAGGGTCATTCAATAACAAGATCACAATTTCACGAGAGATGTTGCCCGCTGCCTTGACGTAAACCTTTCTTTTTAAAGAAAGAGCTGTTTCAATTATTTATTTGTTCTCTCCAAAGGTTGCAGTATTTTGTATTTACAATTTATTTATGGTCTTATTTTTCTTGTAGGCACTGAATTCAAGCAGACAATGTTGCTTTGGACGAGACACAATGACAAGAAATGGTGGTCTTCATGCAACCCACTCTGTGAAAACAAGCTCTCTCACATCCAATCAGAGGCCATATGAATTGCACTTAATAATTCAATGTTCTGAAAACAAGCCAATTTAGAAATAAGGCTGAAGGAAACACATCCCTTTCAAACACATGGGAGACAGTACATCTTAAAGAAGAACTTCACCCCAATTTTAACTGAATTTAATTTAGAAAGTTTTTACCTGATCATCGTAATAAACAAATTGTCAAATTTGGATTAAAATTGGAACCCTTCTAGCTCATCTTCCAGTCTAAAAGTCTAACCAGGAGTGGTCTTTTACTTCCTACAGTGCAGGAATATAAACACTTGACAACTCTGGAGAGTGACTGTAGGTCTCCTGGTCTAGTCAGGGCTGCTTTGGGCGTACACAGACCAGCTCCTGCAGGTTTTGGGCTGCATCTGACTGAGGGAGTTTAGGTTGAAGTTACGACTGGACCAGAGTGGACTGCTGACCGCACCTACACATTGCTAGGACTATCTCTCCTGACTCTCCATGTCCAGCGTCTCCGGGGTGCCTTCTGAGGGTGTGTCCAGCACGGGGTTGACGAAGCCCTCGAACTCTTCGTCGTCCTCGTCCTCGTTGTCCTCGGCGTGGGCGCTCACAAAGTCGTTCTCCCACTCCAGTGCGTTGGAGTCCTCCGAGGTGGAGGTGGGGCCGCTACCCACCGCCTTCGCCCCGGGACGAAGCGCCGCGCGGAGGATGTCCTCCTCGGTCTTAGAGCGCTCCCACGCTGGACCTAAACGGTTCATGCCTGCAGAGGCAGGCACGCAGGCACGCAGGCACGCACACACACACACACACACACACACACACACACACACACACACACACACACACACACACACACACACACACACACACACACACACACACACACACACACACACACACACACACACACACACACACACACACACACACACACACACACACACACACACACACACACACACACACACACACACACACACACACACACACACACACACACGTTAGAATCTCTACAGTTATCAAAACAAACACAAACTCTAAATTTAACAGGTAAAGCATCTAAAATAAGTGAATTCAATATATTTGGTAGCCTCACCTTCTTCATCCTCCCACTCCAAGTCCAAGGAGGTGCCATCATCGTTAGTGGAGCGCTTGCTGGTAAAGTCCCAGCTGCTCTCTGTGTTTGGGGTGACCACATTGGTCTCCGATGACAGGCCTGAGGAAACAAGGCACTCTTACTCCACAGGAATGACCGTCAGAACAGACAGAGCATGGGATTCTATTGTCTACAATAGTACCAAATGTAGTGATGCATGTGGCAACCCAAGCTGTAGGACAACATTCTTCACTGCAAACTTTCTTTCTTTCTTTTTCAACTAATAAAATACAGAAGTCTGAGAAAGTCTGAATCACTGCATCATCCTCTAAAACAGGGATTCCCAAACTGTGGCGAGCTGCAAGATGAAGGGCTATGGTGGAAAGGTGTTAAAAATGAACTTTTCAAATTTTCTTTAATTAATTCATGGATAAATAAATAATTTTGAATGAGGTTGTAATGATATGGAAGTATGACATTAAAGGAAATCATTTGTTAACTCTATAGGCTATGTTTTAATTTTAAAAAAGGCGGCTTATTAAACATTAAGCCTGGAATGGGTCAATAGAATGTGCTTTTTAGAATGAACTTTTTAATGTGTCAGATACGTGAGGGAAAAAGTTTGGGGACCCGCTCCTCTAGATAGTGCACTTTCAAAAATTGTGAAAACACAATCTTCAACACACTCAAATAACCTCCAAGTCCAATTGAACAAACAAAGGCTTTAGTATAGACCATCAGCAGGAGTGAAATTAGTGCTTTTATGTTAGAATCACACAGCCTGGAAACAAGTACTTATTTCCACCACCGCTAATTTCCATTAATGTAGAATTGGGCAGTCTCTGCTTGAAGTCTTGGACCGGTATTATTACAATTCTTGCCAAATTGAAAGATTATGAGGAAAGCCGACGGTTGTTAGTTCAGTCTGTAATCACATAATTCTGGCTCAAAGATTCTAGCTCACATTAAGTTAATAGTTAAATCATTAAGTTAATAGTTTTAATCCAACCAATTTCCTTAAGTTTTCTCCATCAGCCCAGGGTCATGAAAATGTCATTACACTCATCGAAATAGAAATAGTTTTTTGAGAATACGGTTTGCTTCCAACATGACACAACCTCCAAGTTACAGGCCTTAGGGTTAGTTGGAATGGCAGCCTGGATAAACAGGCTAAACAGCCAGTTTGTGTCTTATAGCTACTGCATTTAACTGAAAAACAACCAGGGATAACCGAACATGAAACATTTAACAAAAACAGCTGTAAGATATAAGAGAATCTCCAGTTAAAAACACCATTATTTAGAAAAGGGCATTGCGTGACTTATACAGTACATTTAGTGTGTCTTGAGAAGTAACATACACTTTAGATTTTCATTTAATTGTCAAGGATGCACATGTTGAAATGGCGACAAACTGTCCACTTGAACCCTCCATTATCAGACATAATAACCAAGTAGAGAGAGAGAGAGAGAGAGAGAGAGAGAGAGAGAGAGAGAGAGAGAGAGAGAGAGAGAGAGGCAGAGCGAGAGAGATTAGCTTAGCATCACTCACGGCTGCTGCGGAAGGCTTCTGACTGGGCCTTCACACCCTGCAGGTAAACCTCAAACTCCCCACCAGCACCAGGTCTGTGGAGGAGCAAAGGAATTCATACGCAGGTGAGGATCACCAGGGATTTCTTTTCCACTCAGCAACCAAAGATGACTAACAGAATCAATATGAGAATCCCTACAAGTATCAAGTGAAATGGGATAATAAAGAGGCACTCACTTCCTCTGGTGGGTGGGAGCAGTCTCGGCTTCAGGCCGCCCTTTGCATCCTTGCTCCTGTTGCTGCTTCAGAAAAACAATACATTTTGTAAGAGTAAGAGTAAGTGTACAGACAGATTACTTGCCTCTCTACCAGTACAGAGCACATTCTGATGACTGTAGTGCTGAAAAAGGTTGTTCATAGAGCACAAGAGTCTGTTGTGAACTGAAATTAAGTAGTATGTGGGGATGAGGGGAAGAACCAACACAAACGTTTTGCTGCAATAACATGTAAAAATGGGCAGACAGGGGAGCAACAACCAAAAATAAAAACTTAAGCTAAGCAACAGAAGATAAACTAATAAGTACAACATAACATGAAAGACCTGACCATGTTAAAGTAATATTACAGCTCAAGTAATATTACTGAAATATTAGTTTGGTAACTATCTATTTAGCATGAGGCATGTTAGTCTTTAATGCTTACATCGTTAATATGACACTGATACAATGTCATGAGTTATGGTAGCCAAAATGGGTAATAGTATCAGCACATTTATCACTACATTAAATCAGACCAAGGGGAAGTTCTGAGTGATGACTCAAATGTATACACACGGGGGCTAAAGTGAAGATTTCTTCATTCATTATGTAAAGATGTATACTTAGGGTGCATTTTGCATTCTACAAGGGGTGTGGCTAAAAGTGGGTGTGGTCAGGACATGGGAGGAGAGGGGCGTGTCCTGTGCCACCTCACCTCCTGCAGCCTTCGTTCCCGTGCCAACCGGGCGGCCTCCCGTTGGGCTGCACATATAGCCTCTTCCTCTAGCCTTAACGCCTCCTCTTGTGCCACTAACTGGGCAGAAATGACAACAGAAAGCGACTCAGAACAGAACCAAAACAGAAAACATACAAAACTTAAAAACAGGAGGTAACAAAAGCCATGTACAACTGCAAATTAAGTTCATGAAAACACAGGAGCTAAACTTAAAAGTAGAAAAAGAGCAAAGCCTTAGGATCTTAACTGATTACATTCACCAGGACTCCAGAATTCTCTTCTGTTTCATCATCTGTTCATTTTCAACATTGTTTAGCACTGCTGTATGAGCTGAAGTGTCTATATTTAAACTGCTAAACCCCCCTCCACTACCTTCAACACTGCTCCGCTAACTGACAAGAGCAAATGTCTGAAGATTCCTGAGCTTGTGATGAGAACTTGTTCTGTGCTGATCTATGACTTCCTCCAGAAACAAAGCAGAAACAGCTTACAAGCACTTCTGGAGGACAAATGTAATCTTGCTGCTGTGTGCTGGGGGATTTTGGCAGGACTTTGCCAAGGAGAGCTAGAGGACCCCCGTTCATACCTCCGCACGCAGCTTCTCATCGATCAGTGTCTGCTGATCTGCAATGGCAGTGTAGCGAAGCTCCTTCAGGTGGCCGATCTCCTCTTCACTGATTGGTCTGTGGGATTGAAACCAGGAAGAAATATCCACGGATGTCATCCGTGTTTGAAATGCATACTCGTGTGATGTGGTGTGCATCCTGCTCTTCTCATCATTCCACATTAAAAACTACACCCAGCTGAGATGGGCCTTTAGAGACCCTTTCAACGGCATAAAGAAACATGTGCGCTCCCAAGGCATTTCCAGTGGCACAGAAAACAACACTGAGCTAATGGTAACTTTGGGACAAAGAATAATTTAAAATAAATGGCTTAAAGTCGATCATTTTCATTTCAAAGTATCCACGATGGGTTTGAACATTTCAGCCGGAAACCCTCTCGGAACAGTTTGAAAGGGTTTCTATAAAGACCACGATACCAGGTGGCAGCTGGCTCTAGACTTGGTCTCATTCGGAAACAGAGTGAACGGTATATGGAGCTATTTTAGACGTGCTAAACAAAACATTCTGCTGCCTTCAAGTCTCACAAGTCAAGATGACATGGCACAGGGTAAGCCTTAAATCACTCTACCTCTCGACCAGAAACACAATTGAAAACTGAGACTGCAATTTTGGAGACTTTAAGAGCTTCCAGGGCTTGCACCCACAGGTGTATACAACATGTGCCTCACAATCTACAGTTTATACTGCACTGTCAATCAATCACTTCATTAATCAAGCAATCAATAGAAACCAGGTACTGAAAGCCTTCCATGCCTTTAAAAATGCCTGCCTTTCCAACTGGCTTAATTACACTAAGTAGGCACCTGCACCTGCTCAGGCTTCAGCCTGCAACCTGCAGCACCTCAGACACCAGTTACTAATGCAGTCGCTTCAGTATAAACCAGGAGGCAGGTTTAGACACCTTCGGCCCAGACACAGGACCAGCTACCGTTATGTGCACAGTGCAGGCAGAGCAGAGATGACAGGAAAGCTAGCCTTTGGGATGACACACGTCTGAGTCACGTCCCTGTCAGGACTCTCACCGTGACAATCATCAGAATTAGGAGCAAAGATGAGACAGACACTGACTAAGACAAGTGCCACCTAAATCTAGAATTCAGCCCTTTGTATGCTGAACTACATGAAGAATGCATTACACTGATATGATCACATGAGATGGGAATGTTTTGTAGCATACCTGGGGCAAGTTTCTGAACTTTCTCCCTGAAACAGAGAGACCATTGTATGAATCACAGTAAAGCAACTCAACCCAGAACATGCAAGTATATAGTGTACATTTTCAAGAATTAATTATCTCTATTCCTTACCTCATCGCTTTCAACAAGGTTCTCAAACTGAAAATATGAATGAATATGAACAAATATGAACGGCAGAAAAGTGTCAGACAACAATGTCATAGCAATCAAATGACAAATTTCATATAATTTGGTTCATATTCAATTATACATTGAGTTACTGTACCTCTATAGTATAGTGCTCCCCAGTTGTAGTACTTCTGAAGTACTTGGACCTGTGTATTTAAAGTAACATAATATTGTCAGAGTTCACGTTTACGAAGGTGTTTATTTACAAATGGACATTTACACTCAGTTGTGCCCCTCAAACACTTTAAATGTAAAGAAGTGATGAGCAAATGTGTCTTTCAATGTACACAATTTTGATTGCAATCAATCGCACTGAAGACGGGGCGTGGTCACTCTAAAATGTGGCTAAGTGATGCGGAAACCCGTCAGATCCGTAATAACCAAGACTGTTAGCCCACAAACACTGCAGCTTCCTGAAAGCTGTCAGTTTCAACTTAATAGAGCGAAATAGATAGCTGGCAACAATCAACAACTTATTTTATAGGTGATGTTTTCGATAACTAGCTATCAACAGCAGATGTTACAGCTGCTTTCCTTAGCACCGATTCTGGTGGCACACAAGCAATAACGTTAAGCAAGAAACGTTGACTCACCCTCCTCCTCGTTGAATTCTATTTGCTTCTCTTCTAAATAACGCATAGCAGTGAGACCAACAGTTCCCCATGGCATTATGTCAAAGTGGAGAGCCAGGATGATCAGCTAACTATGTTGAAACTGGATAGTTTGGTGACAAGCTAGCCAGAGAAGCTACATATCAAGGACCAGAATCATCATTCTAGAAACAAACTTAGAATCATAGCTAACACGTTAACGTTACCTAAAGGCAGAACAACCGCAAAACCAGACGCGCTTTTTGCAGGCAGCCTAAACATGACGATTTACAGTTGTGTAAGGGGGTGATGAACTGGTCCAAACAGTCTCATGACTGACCTGAGACAGACCAGTCAAATGCAGCATCTCAACCTGACGTGTGGTTAGCTCAGGGCTAGCTATCCTTTTGTTTCCTCTTCCTGACAACTCACACATGATTAATGTTTCAGCTACGGCGAGCCAGTAGGCTCAAACAGTGTATTCATGTTGAAACCAGCAGGGGGAGACAGACATCAGAAAGTAGTTCAGCAAAACTAGGCCATGACTTACAGTATTGGCGTACCCTTCATCTCTCGTCCTTACCCTTCATATTCACAGAGAACACTACCCCCCCCCCCCCCCATCGCAATATTGAGGACACATGTCAAGTTCCACTTATTAGTTCTGCTCAGCCTACGTCCTGTAGATTCCAAAAGGTCACAGGGATTAAAATCTGAGGCGCCGACGGACTTTGACGCCTGCTCCCTGCAAAGCAAATCAGACGTCACAGCGTGTGAAGCAGTGGGCACAGATTGTCAAGCAGGTAGCTGCTGCCCTGTCCTGCATGCTGCTGATTGTGCACACACACACCTGCTCCTGGTCGCAGGGTGCCCGGGATCTTAATGAAAAGTAGATTATACCTGGAGACAGGGACCACCGCACCGCTGACTCCCAACAGGAGCACGGGAGCGACAGCCGTCGTGATGTAGGTGTCTGGCAGTGTGTGCGGAAAAGAAAGCACCCAGAGAGGCAGACAGACTATTAAACAGAACCGTTCAACCCTAAAAATGGAAAGCAGTGACGCACTGCCTTCACCTCATTGCATAAGAGGTTAATTTCCTCCCTGATAAAACACCACTGACATTTGGGAACAAGACTTCTTGCAATGCAGTGTGTGCTCTGCAATTGTTCTACACAAAAAATAGACTTCTTTTTCAGGGAAATTGTTTGTCAATATCCTCGCTCTTTATGTAGGCTAGTGTCTGAGGTAGGCCTACTTGCTTTGACATTTAACCTAAAACTACGCTGGCAGGAGAATACTTCAGGAGAAATCAACAGCATCTGGAAATCCAAGCCTTTGGATGAAAACCTTTGCTCTCTGGTGTTGTTGCTTAGACTGTGCGTGTGTGTGCCAAAGCTACCATGTCTACATGTCTTTATGTCTTCAGGCTCACCAGTCTCAGCTTCTGAGAAGCAACATGAACATTTAAGGATAGCTAAAAATGTGCTTGAGATTTTAGGAGGAAAAAAATATTTCCTCTGTTAACTGCCAGAACCTTTGGCTCCAATCAGAAACAGCCATACTAGTCCTGGCACGCTATTGGCCGGTGACGTGACGATAACGAAACTTAAACGACGCGAAGTTCAGTAGAAACAAAGCGCAGCCTCCCCAGACTAATGTTCAATCTTAAAAGATTGAGCTTAGTATGGTGAAAACCAGACTAGTCTGGGATACCATAACTCACTAACATTTCCGTTGAATCCCAACAAGGTCAGGCCAATCAGCGACAAGAGGATGTCGCTATAGTTAGGACATTGAAGTGGCTGTGGTAAACAGCCATGCCCGCAAACATCAAACATTGCCGTTGAAAGGATGCGTACATTTACAGCCAAGGTAGGCCTACATGTCCTGACTGCTGATGTTGTTTATTATCAGTTTTTAAAGATTAGGCAAAGGAAGTAACGTTGGCAATCCCTGATCAATGTGGTTAGACGGGACCAATAATTTCAAAGTTAATACCTAGACTGCTAGTGTTGGAAAGGTTTCGCAATCTTCAGTCCCCAGACTATTCAAGAGGTGAATGAGTCTGGTTGTAACCAGGCTAACCCTGGCTAACCTGTGACATACCATAATGACATTTATGTTTACAACTAGGCATGGTGTTGTTAAGACCCTGAGATACTGTATGCATGTGGATTTTTTTCCGAAGTGTATCTTGAGGTGCATCTGTCACTGGTATTGACATGTAAGTATGGGAGGGGGTGAGTTTGAGGCTTCTGGTGGTGTTGTGGGCTGATATAAAGCAAACACTGATGAAAGAAGGTGCCTACTTGACATCTTTGATGTTGTTATTATGACGTAATGATGGTGCACACTGTTATCTTACAGTACTTGTTGGTAATGAGTACTAGCAAGTGCCAATGGGAGGTTGGAAATCCTGAACCAGGTAACAAAAGCCTTCTTTCCTCTAATTCTTTTGTTTTGCCTTTCCTGGAAGACATCAGGACACTCCATATCCCCCTTATGCATGACCAGTCAGCATCCCTGTCCTCTCTCCCCTCTCCCCCCCCCCCCCCACCCAACCCCCCATGACCGCAGCAGATGCGAGCGAGAGCCATCGTCCTCTGTCAACAGCGCTCCCCTTGCCTGATGGACACGCTGGGCTGCTCCCCCTGGCCTCAGGTCGTCGCAGCTCCGCGGTCCACCACGAGCTGACAGGATACTCAGCCATCAGCGTGCACGTGCCTCAATCAGATCTGCTCTCATGACGTACGCGTCCTCAGCTGCTCACGAGTGATACTAATAATAGGTCTTCAGATAAGGACCCAGGACTGGTGTTGGCTCTGCCACTTTGGGTCATTAGTTAATAATGAGACAAGTTGATTATTAATGTGTCATTGCATTTGACCAGAACCTCTACGAAAGTTTGGTCGACCCGTTTAATTATATTTGTTTTAAGGTAAGCAAGTGTATTTCTACACTTTTGGAGTGTATTTGAAATCCCTCCAGACTCAGAGACATTCAGAGGGCGTTGTTGAGATTGAGGAAGTTGAGACTGTGGAGCAGCAGCTCTCATATGTACTGTGTACTTTTAACCCTCTGCTTCATGCGTTACTCAAAGTGGCCTGTGTTTATGCTGAAGGCGACTCTTAATGCAAACTCGTCTCTCCACCACATCGTTTTGCAGCCTTCTCAAATCCACAGTCACAAATAAAATCCGCTCAAATCTCACAGACATCCTCCAGCGTCGATTCCATTGTGGGACTTACCTCAGACTCATCCCCACAGTAAGCGCTCTGAATGCTAACTCACAGAGATGAGCAATCAAAGCCACTCAAGAAGGCTTTTCTTCAAAACGTAACACGCTAGGTGGCTGTCGCCAGTGAGTAGAAAGGAAAAATATGCCAAACTCAATCTGCTGAATATTTCAGTTGGTCCAATCCTGATCCCAAATTATAGAATGATAAAATATAACTAATTGGTCCAGTGGTAAATGTCAACCTACTCTTCTTCTAAGCCTTTATTGTGATAATCAGTGAATGATGAAAAATGGGAGAAAAAATGTGTTTATCACTGTTATCAGGTATGGAAATCATATGGAAAACATAATTTATAAAGAATAAATGTTATGAATTCATAACAGATTACATTTAACAGAATAATCAGAAATAACATTTCATTGTCTCTATACCTTGTACTTACGATGACAATAAAGTTTAATCAAATCTAATCTAATTTAGTCCTTGTCATGTCAAAATTGCAACACCCAGTTACTTTTCAACTACAACAGTGTGTACTGTACAAACAAAATGGTAAATGCATTCATGAGAAGGGTAATAGAATAGTTTTACATGTCATAATATGAGCAAGGTTGTTTTCCAAATAACATATGCGTGTTTCGCTAGGTTTTACAGTTATGTCCCCATTTTTATCAACTCTGTCAGACATTCATTAAAACGTAATGCAATTAGGCAATATTAAGGGCAGCTGTCACTCTGATGAGTCCCTTGCCGCATTTCACCTCTGCAGAATACATTAGTGTCAGAATCTGGTGAGTTTTATAGTTTTTGACTATTTTATATGAATATGAAAATACCTCCTGTCACAACCGCAATATGTGAACACCACATTTGGATTTGTGAGCTTGATTGTTATAAAATAGACTCTGAAATAGACGCAATATGGGAACACCATTAATTGTTATGAAATAGACTCTAATAGACACAATATGTGAACACCATTAATTGTTATGAAATAGACTCTGTAATAGACACAATATGTGAACACTATCTTTGGATTTCTGAACTTACCGTAATTTCCCGACTTTTAGCCGCGGTTTATACATTGATTTTGGAAAATGTCTTCAGCTATGAGGTTAATACAAGCGGGCAGTTAATATGGTGTTAATATGGTTTTGTTTCTTTTAACTTGCATAAAACACTGTCCTGCGGCTTATACACAATGCGGCTTATATGCAGGAAATGACTGTAATTGTTATGAAATAGACTCACATCAGTGGATTACATTTGTTATGTGAAAACATTAACAATGCCTAATTTGTCTACACATGCAGATCATTTAGACTAACACTGTAATAGTAAGGCACATTTTGATGTTACATCAACACATATGTCAGGTTAACTTCTGTATTATGTTTTGTTCCTTTGAAACAGTGTTATGCAATACCTTACAATAACCTTCCATCCTAAACTGAATGGGAACTATTTTTGAATTCAACAGAGGTGCTGGCCACTCACCCAGACATTTCTGTCCCCCGTCTGTCTTGGGAACCCCCCCGCGAGGTCAAGGCAGTGTGCAGAGGGAATCAGAAGACAGGCTCTCTCTTGCCGGGACTGATGCGCTGCACGCAGGGAAATGACTAGAGAAATGAGGCCCATTATCACAGTCAACGGCACATGACACTGTGGCTCTCCACAGAGCAAGGCCAATTTCCCACATTACCGAGACAAGTCTGAACACAGCTCCACACACACGCACGCACGCACACACACACACACACACACACACACACACACACACACACACACACACACACACACAATAATATAAACATACTTTATGCACTCACATAAATACAGTACATTGAAATTTAAGCTGCCTATATTATATCATACACAAGCTCACAAACACACTTACAGACAATAAATGAATAACATCCAACACACACAAGTGCGCACACTCTCAGGGAGAATAGGGTACACACTCACACAGAGTAAGTCCACGCATAAACTCACACACCCACACACACAAACACACGCACACATGCGAGAAGGCACACTAACGAGCCGAGGCGCAGCACCCCAGTAGATTTGATGTGTGTGTTGTGAGTCACTTAGCCCACACCGAGAGTAGAGACTCTCATTAACACCAGCCTAATTCATCCTCCACACCGCCGACCCTCGGGTCTACTTTGCTCATACCCTTTTCCCTGCTTTCCAAAGATTTGTGAAGTCACCTCCAGTGGAGACCACAGGGATATCACAGCTAAATTATGCTGTCAAACCACAACCATCCCCCAAAGACATGAGAAAAAAAATTGATTGCAGAGTGACCGGGCAAGAACATGCAAATTCTGATGGCTGTGGATTGTCTGAGCTCTGGGTGACTGCAAAAAGGATGGGTTCATGTGTTATGATGAGTGTGGAAGAGTGTGAATCCTCCGTCACTTGAGGTGGAGTCCTGTGAACCTACGCAAGGTTACTGGGCATTTTAGCAAATGAATGTAGCCAGAGTCAGATTCTATCATCACCATCCCTAAAAATATGAGCAAATCTGTTATCAAAGAGCCTGTGCGCTGGTCTCCCCACAGCGAGCGTTAATTCTGGAGCTTTCTCTCTCTCTGCTCTCCCCTCAGGCTAGGACAAAGCTCTTTGAAGATATCACACAAACAAATTTCCATCTGCCTCTGAAGAGAATCATTAACATTTCTCCTCTACAAATCACCTTTCTAACAACATGAGCATTGTGGGCTTTCGCCATGCATGTCAGAGGAAAGCAACAGAGAACTCACTTGTGGCGAAAATACAAATTCAAATGTTGATTTAGATTATCCACAGTCCTTTGCTTAAAGCACAGATTTTTCTAACTGCGTGTTAGCACATTTGAATTAGCATACTATCTATGTGGATATAATAATTTGTGACATATGCATGCAGAAACATCTCGCAAATATTAGTCCCCTGTTTCTGGAAGAGAGGTTGACGCATTTGCATTTTCTCATTTACTCCATTTTAAAAAGCCGTGACAAATTAATAATTCCAATTTTGAAAATCAAATAAATAATTCCCACATTATTAGCCTCTTTTGTCCCCACATGACGCCTGCAGAACTGATAATGATGAAGTAATTGAAACCTTGTATTGTGTAATTCCTCTAGCTCAAGGCTTTTCCATGGGAGTGCGGGGAATGACAGGGTTTAATACGGGCAGTCTGCAGCTGGGTTGGGCTGAGGCAGAGGCTGAGGCAGAGGCAGAGGCCCCCCATGGTACCATGCCAAGTTCAATTTTAGCGCAGCGCAGTGCGTACGGCGGAGCGCACAGAGCCATCAAAGACAGACAGCGTTTCCTGTAGTGTGTATATAGGTCATTTAACATGGCTTCTAATCAGAGCGTCTCCCAGGAGCTGCGGGAAACTCCCATAATCCAAGGTGTGCTCAATCCTCTCCCCAAGCCCACGGGCGCCACTTCTCCCCAATCTAGACGCTCACCTTGCACTCCCTGTCCTGGGCTCACAGCATTTCAGGGTTGCTGTTTTAATTGTTTCTGCTTTATGAACACTCCTGAGTGTGAATTGCCAAGCAGGGAGTGTGTGTGTGCTTGTTCATTATATTACCCGTTGTCCTCTGTGTCCTTTTCAAAGCGGTGCTTACTTATGGTTCCATGGAGGTAGCTCCTCTGTCTGAACTGCTCATGGAGCAATACCTCAAATAACCAAGTGGAGCTCTCAAGTCTTTTCCAGGCTCCTTGTTTTTCCCCGTAACACCCCTTGTGTTCTGGTGTGACATTCTCCATTGCCCTGGGGCCCAGTCACAGATATGACTTCTCCCCCCAGATTGTTTTCAAGGTTTGCTTCCATTAAAGGCACTGTCTTAGGGGGAAAGCTGATGAGCCTCTTTTTTTAATGACGCAAAGAGCGGACTATGCCTAAGCATCCCAGGGGCGCTGGGAGCCTAGATTTCTCCAAATGCAGGTCAATGCCACATCGTTTTCAGCATACCAACCATCAGTCTAGCTGCGCCATCTAAGTGTTGTCAACACATAGGCCCTGATATGCACTGATGTTTTATTCTTGTGTTATACCGTGTAACATTTGCAAGATATATTCCAAAAGGTCACCTTGCATGAGGATTTGATTTGTTTGTCTGTTTCCATGACCGGAAAACAAGGCTTGTTTGTTGCATCGCGTGACAAACTGGACAAGTCAGCGAGGACAATTTCATCGTAATGATCGCTGCTAAAAGAAACAAAAACAAAACAGCGAGGGGAGGGTGGAAAAATGACAACGAAACAACAACAAGTCCCTCCCCGTACGCCGGGTTAATGGAGTGAGCGTGACAACCCTGCGGCTGCAATCAGCCGCTCGTTCTGCAGGGAGGACGCTCGTGCTGAAATGTACCATGAACCACAGGAAGTGTCCTTACGTTCCAAGGTCATGCTGATGATTGCGGGGGTGGGTTGTGGGACGTGTGCTCTTTCTCTCAGGCTGGCCGTCACAACAACATCAAGCACTCGGGCCATGAGGTGTCTATGACGTGTGGTCAGTCCTGCATCGGAGTGTGACTTATGAGCAGACCTCTACAAATAGCCTGGAGTACTACTATGTCAACTTGCTCAGATGATTTGACCCAGTAAGTCCATTTTCAGCCTGCTCTGGCCCGTACTGAGTGTGTTTCTGTGTCCAAGACTGAGCGCCCTGAGCAGATGAAACCTCCTTTGCGGCCCGTTCACAGTGTCCTATTGCACCCCTCTGTCACGGCCTCCTTCACAGCCACATTAATCCCCTCTTAAGCAGAGACAGAAGTCACGGTCTGTGGGGACCATTTGCCTGCGTGACGCCCCTTGTGTTGTTTTGACAGGCACAGGCTCGTCGTCGCGGTGACACCAGAGAAACTCGAGAGACGCCGGCTCAGTTCCGCAGAGGCTGCTCGGCGCGGCGCGGCTAAGACAGGTTGTGCCCAGAATAACTCTGTGTGAGGCTATGGGGGACAGCAGAAAAGTAAACTGAGCAGTCTCCAAAAACTGCCAAACTGTGGAACAGAAAACGTGCACTACACTGAGGTCCCCTGAATTAATTCAACAAAACAACAACCACGGCCATTGAACTAAACGCAGGTCAACATTATTCCTGTTTGACTAAACTACAACAACGTTCCTGTTATACCATACATATGCTGAGTGGAACTGGTCCACTATTGTGGCTGAAACCTGTGTTTGTGGGCTGAGGTGTGTAACCTAAAACCATACATATGAGACATGATTGAGTTAACTTGACACAGTGTTAATTCTTTGTGACTTATCTTTGTGTTCAAACAGGCCATATCTCCAGCGTGTCTGACCTCAGGGTGGGATGACTTGACCATGTGCTTAGGAGGAGGGCAGTCAATTATTACTAATGAGAGTTTTGATTCAGCCAATATCAAAACTTCTTCGATTTGATACTTTTCTACCAGATAGCTAACAAACCTGACCATAGTATCCATTAACATTTCCTTAATTAGAAAGGAAATATTGTGTGCGCACACAGATGGGCCTACGTCAACGAATCTCCAAAGAGTGGCAACAGCTCTGGGTGTTTGAGAAGGATCACTATCACTGGTTTGCTAAATTAGACTCTGGCAAAGTCTATCTGTTAAAAACAGACCTGTCTTCTTGTTATTCCACCTTATGTCTTTTATGTTAATTTTTATTCTTTATTGCTTTCTTTTTATTTATTTTTTTTTATTTTATCATTATTACTATTATTATTATTATGATTCCTCTTTGCTCATCTATGCTTTTATCTGCTATTACTGTTTGGTTTTTGTTTATGTAAAGCACATTGAATGACCTTTGTGTATGAAATGCGCTATATAAATAAACTTGACTTGACTTGACTTGACTTAACAGAGTGACTATTTGCATTGGTACAGTTAGCCTTGGCCACACAGCTGGGCTATCCACAACTTGTATGATGTATGACAACAAATGCATCGTGCATGCACAGAAAACACGACAAACATTATTTTTTTCATCAGCAAAAAGTGAAGAATTCAGAAAGGTTTTGACACTAATATACTGTCAATAATCTAATATACAATCTCATGATTATAACAGTCAGGTTGGAAGGTTGAAAAAGTCTTTGTCCATCAGTACTTCCACCAGGGTGTGAATAGCACACATTGCTACACCAGGGTGCCAATAGCATCCACTTCTAATCAGAGGTGGACATCCCAGGCAAAATATTTGATCCAACCATTTAGTAAACCAGCTTACACTAATCAGCAGCCAGGTAGTGAGGATGTTAAGTGCACAGGTAGAAATAATATAAGGCAGGATTTTACTTTCTGGACCCGGAATGTCCGCCTCTGCTCCTAATTCTACACTGGTGCAAATGGCAAACATTGATCATTGTACTGGGGTGAAAATAGCCTTTACCATAAATAAAATACATTTAGATGGCATCAGGTGTCTCAACCCATTGTATAGAAAATGTAAATGATTACACTGACCCATTTACTGAAACAAATCTACATACAAACCAAAACACATTAGTTTCTGCGATGAATGTGATTACAAAATCTCAAGTGTTTGCTTCTTATGATAAGAGGCTATTTATTATGCAGTGTCCATGAAAGCATCACTTAGCTCATAGTGTATATCCAGCAGGTGGCAATGCTACAGTATGTATATTAGTACAATCTGCATTATGGAAATGAATCAGCATGATGGTTTAGCTTTCAAAAGGGTCATGGGCCAACAACTGTGTCAAACCGCAGAGTAGAGCAAAACGGCAGATCACACAACCTATTTACCTGTGTGTGTGTGTGTGTGTGTGTGTGTGTGTGTGTGTGTGTGTGTGTGTGTGTGTGTGTGTGTGTGTGTGGCTGACTAGCTCTGTTTGGGAAAGGGAGATTCACAACTAGAGGGAGGTGGACGTGAGAGAGGAAGAGAGAGGCAGAGAGGTTGAGAGAGCAAAAGAAAGACAGAGAAAAGAAGGGAGAAATAAATATGGAGATAAAGAGAAAAGAGAGAGGAAATGAGGGAGAGAGAGATGAAGAGTGTGAGAAAGAAGGAGAGAAGGAGTAAAAAAGTGAGGGAAGCAGTCATGTTACAGCTGACAGGGAGGGAGAGAGAAAGAGAGGGAGAGAAAGTCATGTTTCAGCTGAGAGAAGAGTGAAAGCAAGATGGAGATGAGAAAGAGATGGACAGAGAGAGGGAGAGAAAGAAAGAAAGAGAGATAGATAGGGAGGGAGGGAGGGAGGATAGGCAGTGATGTTTCCACTGATTTGAGAAACCCACTCCTCCTGCTCCGGGTGCACGGTGCCGAACGCCCAGAGACAGATATATCACCTCCCACCGCTGCTCGCCGCGGCCTCGCGCTTCTTACAGCGCCATGGCGGCCCACACACTCACACACATGAGCAATTTGAACATCCACAGGTCGCGCAGCCCTCTGAGGAGAGCGTGCACACACACACACACACACACACACACACACATGCACACGTGTGAAGGAGTTGGGATTCTCGCCGCCGATGTATGGAAGGTTGCATTTAGAGGCCAAGGGATCAAAGGGAGGCCGCGCTGTGCTTCTAAAAACATGAAGCCGTTTGTACAGGCTGGAGAAGAGGAGAGAAGAGAGGAGGATAGAGAGGAGAGAGAGAGAGAGAGAGAGAGAGAGAGAGAGAGAGAAACAGGCTGCTGGTTTGGAGAAGAGCTTGTGGAAGAGCTCGCTTCAGCTAATAACAAGCCTGGCGAGGCTGTCAGGCTCCGAGCACTGCCGGGATTTCAAAACGGGCCGAGGAGAGAACGGCTCCTGCTGAGCGCTCGTAGCGGCTAACCGCCGAGCGGGTGAGGCCCGGGCGCGGCGCGGGTCTGGGCCGCCGGCCACCGCAGAACCAGCTGCCATTTGAGAGGAGGGTGGTAACCCAGCACATTGCTGAAGGAGGGGTCTGTCTGAACAGCAGAGCAGTTCTCACCGCTCACACAGGGGAGAGGAAAAAGCATAAGTCATGGTCCAATGAGCTGCCCTTTGTCCTTGCTGTCATCGGAGGCAAAGAAAAGCCTGTTTCCTCTGAGGTGAAGGAGAGAATTTAAATAGCAGGGCTTATACCTGTTCATCCTTCTCTTCATGCATACTCCCCCTCTCTCTCTCTCTCCCTCTTTCTGTCTTTCTCTGGAAAGCACACATAGCTTAAGCACACACTCACAGACACAAAGACACACAGATACACACACACACACACACACACACACACACACACACACACACACACACACACACACAGGTCATTCACTGTAAACTCTCCCATTCCAAGAATTTAATAACAAGCTCCTCAGAAGACAGCGATAAGCCAGAGAGCATTTTAAAAACATGATTCAGGAAGCTTATTCCCCTTTTAACTCGATATTCAATTATTGTCCTCTGTTCCGTACGCAAGTTGAGGGGGAAAAAAAGCTTTGTTGAAATCCTTATCGGCCCCTCTATTCTTAATGGTGGATTAACTGGGAGAGCGCGCGCGAGAGAGGGGCTGGCCAAGGGAGTCTAGGGATTTTTCATAATGTGCACGAATTCATATTCCTCTGTGAGGGATAAATGAAAATGTTCATATTCTCTGTTCGACTACCCCTGGACTTATCGCATTGTTTGGACAAGCCTGACATACGCCAAGCTTTCCCTTCCTGAAAGGAAAATTGCTCCCTGACATGTGGCGTAGCGCCAGGCCTGTTTAGATGGTGCTGCTTCTGCTCCAGAATAGGTCCCATTGTTCATTGTTCCAAGATCTTATGCCTCACAAAAAGTAGGACCCTCCACACAGACAATCAAGTCAAAAGCTGGATATTCCACAGAAACAACATAACATCCAGTGGGCAACTGAGTGTCTAGAAGTGACCTAGCAGTCATTTTTTCCCCAGAAGAGAAGATCAATATTTAATGTTTCTGTATTATCTGAAAAAGAGAAGAAGAATATAGAGCGGCTAAGGGCCAGCCATAAAGCTGATGTGACATAAGCCTGCAGGTTAGTCAATGTGCCATTGATCACCACGGTCATTATCACAGTATTGCTCTCCATCTATTGTGAGGCAAAATACAGTGGGAGAGGCCAAGCACTATGTTCTCCTTGCTCTCCTGTTCCATCCTGTTAGCCCTTTGGCACTGGTGAGTGTGCTCTATGAATCCACTCCAGATCACAGCATGAAGCCACTATCACTAGTGTTATTGCTCTGCCTCTGCCTTTGCATTGCCTACATTAACACAAAGAGAATCCTTTGAATAATTTACTGTATATGTGTTTCATTATGTGTTAGTGGATGTATGGTACACATTCTATGACATTCGTTTTCATGTACAGATTAAGCATTTCTACTCTTTGAACTGATTTCTGCCTGTCTGTATTTCTTCAGGCATGTTGACAGTAAATACTGTTTGTTTCTATATACAGTGAATGCAAATTGTTTTGAGGTGGTGATTACTGTTTTAAATTGGAATTGCATAATCCACGTTTAAATATGTAAAAAGCTCTTCGATTTGTGTGGTGAAAAGATTCTTTTTTTCGTGCAAGTCAATCCCAATATAGATCACTCAGAGCCATGGTAAATGTTAGCCTAGCGCTGAATAATTACCAAATTCTTAGTGTAAAAATCCCAGGCTATTGAAGAAGTGCGTGAATTGTCTCTGTGTGTGTGTGTGTGTGTGTGTGTGTGTGTGTGTGTGTGTGTGTGTGTGTGTGTGTGTGTGTGTGTGTGTGTGTGTGTGTGTGTGTGTGCGTGTCTGTGTGTGTGCGTCAGAGAAAGAGTGAGAGAGAGAGAGAATGAGAGGAGTGAGAGACAGAGGAGGAGATAGTGAGTGTAGAGATGACAAGCGAGCAGGAATGAGAGAGAGATAGATAGAGAGAGAAAGAGAACTGTGTGTGAGAGAGAGAGAGCAAAGAGAGCACAGAGAGAAATGAAGGGGAATAAATCCCCCCAAT